>NW_022282579.1:0-7256 GCF_004355925.1 Anarrhichthys ocellatus
TTGAAGTTAATTTTAATTCAGAATCTACACTACAATGCAAACATCAGATTTTACAAGTTTTGAACTGAACTTGAGCTGCAAGCTGAATTCCATGCAGGAGAACGGCAAGCAAAGGTGCAAGTAACTTAAGTGCAATGAGGACTTGTTTACCACTTTTAAATACAGAGAACTTTCCAAAGATAGGACTACTTGATGTTTGGTTCTTCCCTGAAAATGTTCACAGCCAAGCTGGTCTGCAATAAATCATGTGTCCCTGACAGAACTGCAGGAATGAGGCAGCTATTCACTCGGTAGGCTACGATGACAATCTAGCGAGCTCTAAAAGTGAGACTCATGAGGTAAGAAATTATTGTTGACAATGCGGACTCTCTCAATTTAAAGAACATGATTTTCATTGAAAAGTTATTTTTCATATTTGGTTTTTAAATAGTGATCCTTTTGTACGAAGTCTCTGCTCTGCTCTTTAAAACCCCAAAAATAGAAAGGACTGATTCAGATGCTAAATATAGTCTTACTCTTCCCTTCAAACATTTAGGGAAATTGTTTTCCTTGCTGACAGATAGATGAGAGGAGTGATGGCACTCCTCTCAGGATCATGAATAGCAATGTGCATTGCAACATTTTCATAAAACAATTTTCTCCCACAATCAGGACATTGTGATTATATAAGAGAGCACTACACAAGGCTGCCATGGTTATAAAAACATCCACATCCGAGTTGAAATCATTAACTCTCCCAATCTTCCACCAATCTTGATCATCATCTATAAAGCCAACAAATTCTGCGAAGGAGGCAACGAGTCCTAGCCAATCAGAGACAGAGTAGAATACATCAAAACTACTGTAAATAACAGGCTTTGCAAATGCAAATGGCTGTGAAAGAGGTAATGTGGATAAAAGGGCACTTTGACATTATAAGAAAAACTCTCTTGTACACTTATTGCTACGGTCTCATTGGTTATGCTAAGGTTGCCTGCTATCCTGGTTTAATCCATTAAAAGCCAGCCACCGGCAAATATCCGTTTTTCCCAGAATTTCAAACTATTCCTGTAATATCATGCAAATGAGTGAGTGGACAAATGAAGTGTTACATATTTCAATGTATCTTTAGAAATCAAGGCTCTCAGAGGAAGTTGAGTTTGTCTGAGGTATAAACATCAGAGTTAGTTGATTCTGAACCGAGTGGGGGAGCAGAGGTAACGGTCATCCCCTTAAATTCAAACGTTGGCTCAGGGTCAGAGTGGACAGGGACAGTTGGAGCGTCTGGCTGCTCTGCTGGAGCTGAAACCTGGAGAGAAAAAGACGTGTCACAGTGTATCAGAGCATTACAAGCAGGCTAAAAGTGATGGATTTTAATACAGATATTAGCTTCTGTTGTTGTGGAGAATATTAATGTCAAATTTGATACATTCTCATACAACAATGTATCGTTAGTATTATAATGTGGATACAATATCAGCATACTGACTGAATAAAAAGATATATATATATATATATATATACTGATTTACCAGTTTCACCTGTATACCATACTAACTTCAGAGTAGGGCTGTTGTGTTGGGTTGCATTAAGGTTACTTATTATGAATAGTTATAGTAGAAGTTACGTACTATGTGGATAATAACAACAGGGCATGGTTTTTAAGTTTCCAAAAAATGTCAGATGGTGGAACAATTGAAAAGCAAAGATTACACAAATTAAAAATTTAAAAGTACACAAGCACAAGAAAGCATGATTTTCTACCTCAGAATAAGATGGTGGCAAATCCACAAAAGGATGATCGCGTACCTACAGAGTAAAGCAACACATGACGTATTAGTTGTGGAGGAGCAAGAGCATAAGCAGAGCTCAAGTGTTGAGCCAACAAGAGAAAGGTTCTCCCTATGAAATGCAACACACACTAACCAGCGGGTCAGTCACAGTAGAAGAAGGCTGATCGGTGTCATGTGTCCCAGAGGGATCAATGAGTTGGCCTGACCTCGGTCCAACAGGCTCAGTGTCATACTGCGGTTTGAACACAACAGAAACACAATGAGTAATTATGATATCAACAGCAGGACCTTTAACTATAGAGGATTGTACACACAGGTAAGGTAGCCTCACCTCTTGGTATTGAACATCTGGTTCAGCAGCAGCAGTCTCAGATCCGTTCTCTTCGGACTTGCTCTTACCACAGCAGCAGCACTTCACGCAAGAGCAGAAAAGTGAGACGAGGAAAGCACCAATCCCAATACCAATATGAGATGGCTCGTAAGGTAGTGCTGAAACAATCCGTCAATTAGTTGATGGGCAGAGAATGTATCGCCAACAATTTTGATTACTGATCAATCGTGTAATTTGCAAGAATGTTTTTATATATTTGCTGTTTTGAGTGTGAGGATATCCTTCTTTTCTCTGATTCGTATTGCTGTTTACTTTCTTCAACGTAAAAAAAGAAAGATGTCACCAAGAAGTAGATAAAAGAAAGTATTTACATGACGATGTAATAATCAAACAAAACAGTCATCTGACACTTATTCAAAAACACACAGGTTACTTACTTCTCATTTTCAATGACATGGCTGTGGCTGGGTCGTCATTCTGATCTCTGATCTCATAGCGTCCGCTGCATGACATCTGGAGGACCTTATTTGAAATCCCACATGGCTCTAAAAGATCAAACCCTGTGCAACCAGATGCATCCAAACCCCCCTGCAGCTTTCCTTGATGAACTATCATTTTGTTAATCGTCAACTCTTCCGGCTGATCGTCGCTTCCTGGGAAGAAGTAAATGTTGCAGGAGTTTGGTTCCAGATCATGAGTGAATTCGAAGAGGTCACCAGGTTTCCCTTCAAAGTACTTTGTGATTTCTGTAAGACAGGACGCACAAGACCCAAAATGTTCTGAGTACCAAACACTCCTCCAGTACAGTTTATGGTTTTGTCTTTCTAACAGCATGGCAGCTGTGATCAGCTTGAAGGAATAATCCTACATTTGGGTCCAATTAGTTATTTGCTTTCTTACTGAGAGTTAGGTGAGAAGATTGTTGTTTCCAGTCTTTGTGCTATTTTCCCAAAATGTGGTTCTGTTCCTTTAAATTCATGTCCCTTACAATGGATTTAAATGATAATTTTTTATCTATATGCTCATATCTTCCAAAGGATTTCCTCCAAAATATGGCTAGATACACTTCTTCCATCTTGTGTGCATCAGTTTGCACTCATTGAGTTCCTTCATTGGTCCCTTTACACAATCGTTCCCTGTTTGAGTGGTGAACCTTGGAGCCAATCAGTTAACTACAATAAATGGAAACCAAAAGCCAAAGCAGTTGGTCAGACTGGTCAGTAAGTGAGCATATGAATGAACAGCATTATGCTGCAGCAGTGGTTTCTAACGACTTTCTGATGCTTTTCAACTGTTAACAAGGTGAATCCAAAGTGACTGCAGCCGCTGTACTCTGCAAAGGATAAAACTACAAACGCTTTAGGCTAGAAAGCTATTTGAAGTAAGTTAACAAGTTGATTCTGAAGTATTATTACTTCATTAAATATAAGGATTTTTTGACACGGTGAACATTCAAAAACACATTCATCTGACACTTGTTAAAAAACACAGGTTACTTACGACTCATTTTCATTGACACCACGAAGGCTGTGTTGTCATTCTGATCTCTGATCTCATAGCGTCCGCTGCATGACATCTGGAGGACCTTTTTCGAAATGCCACATGGCCCTAACAGATCAAACCCTGTACAACCAGATCCATTCAAACCCCCCTGCAGCTTTCCTTGATGAACTATCGTATTCTTCAACTTTCTCGGCTGACGGTCGCTTTCTGGGAAGAAGTAAATGTTGCAGGAGTTTGGTTCCAGACCATAGTTGAAGGTGAAGTGGTCACCAGTTTTCCGATAATATATCAATGCGGTTGCTGGAAGACAAAAAAGAGAGAGTATATCAAAGTGATATCGCAAAATCTTTTGAGTATCAAACTCTGCTCACGTTTAGTCTCGGTTTCATATAGCATGGCAGCTGTAATCAACTGAAATGTTGTTATTTACTTAACATTAAAGGAATACAAGTTATCTCATGACACTTTTCATAAAGAGCAGATCTAGAACACACTCATTAAACTTTAATAAGAGCATTAGCAAGCATGTGGGTGATGGCGGCAAAGTAAAACTCCTCCTTAACGGGAAGAAACCTCGAGCAGAACTAGGCTGTGGGCTAACTTTTCCTGATGTTTCCAATCGTTGTGCTAAGCTAAGCTAAGCAACTCATATATCTTCATGTTTACTGTATAGACAGGAGAGTTATCAATGTTAATATATCAGCAAGAAAGTGAATAATCAAATTCCCCAAAATGTGGAACTGTTCCTTTAAACACAGTATTATCTTGACCCACATTGCCGTGCAACCATACTATTATACTAACTGACAGTCAATTTAATATTACGCTTGCTTAAAATGCTTAAAACCAAGTGACTAAGAAAAGAGTGTGACGGCCACAGTGTGTTGACATAAAGAAGTGCTGCGATAGAAAATTAAATAGATTGACAGCAAAGAAGGATCTTCACCTTTTACTTCAAGTGTGTAGTTGGATATTTCTTTCAGATCTTTGTCTCTCATTGTGTAGCGACCACTGTCTTTCTGAGTTAAATGAGATATTCTAAAGTAGCTGGCTGTCATTTTAAACTTTTTGTCCAACGTGACTGAACGATCACCCTGTTTCCACAAGATCGTCACGTTTGAGTTGTCGTTGGGGCTGAACTCAACGAAGTCAGGCTTCCTGAGCAGCCGAATGTAAATGGTGTCCCCATAGTACTTCTCCTCATGACTGCCGTGGGAGAGGCCTGGTGAGAGAAAGTCCAAAAGCAACATTATGAAGGTACCAGACATCTTTTTGGAACTTTTTGTCATTCTTTTCCTAAATTATTCGAATATGCATCTATATTTTAGAATTGTACTTGTTTTTGACTACAATACATTTAAATGTCACATAATTGAGCAACCTTTGTGAGTAAGTAATAAACCTGGACATATATAATATCACAGTATACATAATGTGATACTAATTAGTTCTATGTTTTCCATCTGGATTCAATAAAGGCGTGTCATAATTAACATACAGATCTTTTACTGAAGTAAGAGTAGCAATACCAAAGTGCAAAAACACCTTGTTACATTCAAAATAGTCCAACATCTATAATTATTGTGATCGCATTCTTTTAGTACATTTAATTTACAATGATATCATTTTGTATATGATATCAAAGTAATTCACCGTACTAATCTAAATGCAGCCGAGTAGAAGTCTAACGCAGCATTAACTGGAAACACTCAAGTATAAATACCTTTCAATTGTACTTCCAGTACTACAGCCGCGTTAAATGCATTTGGTAACTTTCCACCACAGACATATTACTTCCTTCCTGCTGAGTCAAATACTCGAGGTAAACAGGATATAGTCTTTAAAGCAGTCTCGCTAAAGCACGATTAATAATTAGTCTTAACGTTACTCACCCATACAAACAAAGGCAACCAGCAACAACAACACGACCATCATCTACCGTCTTTCCAAACACGAGACACGAGTCCAGTGTAAACCGTCTTGGGACCAGTTGACAGTTAAGCAAGACTTAACTGTTCAGACTGAACTGATGACAAACACTTCAGTGTGTTCGCAGTGTTGAGACAGTAGTCGTACAATGCACACACTCCGCCCTATATCGTTATTACTGACATAATACAGTGACTTGCTGCAGTGGGGAGCTCGGATGTAAAATAAGAAAAGGGCGTGTCAATGGATGCCCACTTGATGCGTTTACGTATCATTGGAAATTCGAGTTTGAGAGCCCACGGGTCATTTGAGGTCAATAAAATCAGACCCAAATGGAGAAAGTTGAAGATGAACAAACATTCCTTTATTAGTCCCACAGTGGGGGAATTATTCTCTGAATTTGACCCATCCCTGTATATATAGGGAGCAGTGGGCTGCCAATGACAGGCGCCCGGGGAGCAGTTAGGGGTTCAGTGTCTTGCTCAGGGACACTTCCGACACAGGACACGGTGCAGCCGAGGATCGAACCGGTGACCTTTCGGTTGGCGGACAAACCCTCTCTACCCAGTAAGCCACGGTCGCCCCGTGAAGTGTAACATATGAGGGGACCGTTTAGCACGGACGTTTCCAACTGAATTAGAATGTCTTTCAAACGTCTAAATCACACTTAAACGCATTCTGGTTATAGAGCAGAAATCCTTTGTAACTACTTATTCATTTTACACATGTAAATCCGTTTTCCTCACGAGGAGTAGCATAATACACAAGGAAACATTCAGGATTGTCTTCTCTAGCTCTGGGTATCTCGGACTGTGCTTGAGACCTAAGGTCCCCTCACACCTGTAGTTTGGTTATTTGGTCTGGATCAAGAGGGGGAAAAGATATATTGTTGCGTTTTAGTTCTTTAGCCTTTAAACAGCAACATGAAGTTAGGCAATCACATAGAATATTAATTTCTCAACCACAAATAAGATAAATTTGAAAGCTGATATCCAACTATAATATAACTGTGAAAGGAGATGCTTTCTTTTGGTAAGAAAGTAGATTGTACTGCATACTTCAAAAACTTAAAAGGTACAGAGTACTTGTATTGTTTGCATTATTTTTTTTCAATAAACGGAGTTTGTTTTTGGATTATATTGTGGCGTCCATACTTTTACATAATTGCGTCTCTTTATATGTTGCTTTACAAAAGGTTGTAGTTGTCATGGCACACTGATCTAAAAGATGTGGCTCAGAGTAAATTTGATACTACATTGGATTCATGTGGTAGTGCAGCTAACCTCTGGGATTTTATTCAGTCCAGTGAGGCAGTTTATTTAGCTCTAAAACAATAGGAGAAAACTTCATTCCAAAACACAAAAGCCAAAGTATAGTTACATATCTTTACATATAATGCAGACAAATATGTATATACAATATTCATATTTTACATTGATTATGTAAAAGTTTCCGGTAAAGGACTTATTTCTTTACAAAGCATAGCACAAATAAAAACATCACATACAATTTGTCAAAATCTTATGATAAAGGCCACACAGACACGTTGATAAATATGGCTGTTTAAAACAACAATGTAAAACACATAAGTACAGATGGTAACAATGGCTCGAATTGCTGTGTGGTGTTCTGATCTCCATGAGTGCAGTCAGTGTGATGTCCTCACTCTCTAAAATCTGCTGCAGACTCACTTTAGGTCATCATTGTAACATTTCTCTTAC
>NW_022282580.1:0-7255 GCF_004355925.1 Anarrhichthys ocellatus
ATTGGTAGTAACTGGTTTGATCCTGCTAGAACCAGAAGCACTGTAAGACTCAAGTGACTAATTTAAACAAAGTGTCTAACTCCAAACAGTTTATATGTTAAATCACAGCTATCATAAAATAAAACAATTTACATTATGATGGTTATAAAAAGTTTAAACATGCTATATGTTGTGCTAGTTATACTTTGAAATCAAAAGGGTTACAGGTTATAATAGCTATACTTTTATGCTTTCATACTTTTCTACGATCTTTCTACAGAACAGAAAGAAGCTTTTAGATCATTTTACAACATAAACGACAAAGAAGCCAAAGTACATGTGACAATTTAAAAGTGAACTTTATTGGCCAGTATACCATGTCAAATACATTCAATTCATTTAGAACCAGTGTAGATTAAGAAAAAACAATTGTTAAGTAAATAATGAGAGAACAGATAGAATGGTTTATTACTATCATCTAGTTCTATCCAATTTTTGATATATGAATTAACATACTTAGAAAACATTATTTTGCAGTAGTAAAGTTTTGTCCTTGAACAAGAAAGAAAAAACATCAGATCATTCTTTGAAAATCCAACATACACTATGTACTGTGATCAAGGTTCAGGATTTATGTTAAACACCCATAAAATCATTAGAATTTCAATCCCAATCAACCAATACTAAACTACGATAAATTGGACAAAAAACGTAAATATTCAAGAAGAAAAAAATGTGAAATCATCAAAACAAAATGTATCTGGGACATCATGGTGGACTGGTGACTAAGACCTGTACAGTGTAAACCACAATGTACCTGGTTTGAATCAGACTGGGGACCTTTGCTGCATGAAAGCATCGTTAGCATTATCCAGAACAGCTCAATCTGGAGGCATTATGTAGATATTTTAACAACAGTTTTACCAAATTAGTGGTTCTTGATCTGGGCTTCCCTGCAGTTGTTTGTAGTGGTTCTTCACCATCACAAGTTCCAATGTAAAGTCTAAAAAAAAAACCATAATGTTGACATCAAGTTCCCTATTAATCACACTATTGGAAATTTGTTGACCTATTAATTTCAATCAAATAATTTGAGTAATTTGAGTGATTATATGCAGTTTTATAAACTTTGTTCAGGAACAGGGCCACGCCCAGAACACAGCTCATTTCCTCTGCACAGAGTATTTAAGCACAACGAAACCGTTCACTTCTTCGACTCTTGTCTTCACACGACGTACGACAGACGCTCTCTAACTCAGCAGACGTTCCATCCCTACCCCACATCCAGACAAGCAAACGCTCTCTGACTCAGCTTTCATACGACTCAAGACAGACGAGCAACACTCTCTGACTTAGCAGATGAGCAACGCTCCATCCCTACCCCACATCCCCTCTACCTCAACCCCTACGAGCAAACGCTCTCCGACTCAGCTTCAAGCTTTCATACGGCGCAAGACAGACGAGCAACGCCATCGACATTCCCCGTAGCTCTCGATAACCATCCTCCGTCAACTCCGAAGCCGTCCGCCCCCGCCTTCCAACAGCCCGGGGGGAGATCCCGATTCGGAATCCCATCCTTTGACCCTAATCCTCTCAATTCTTCACCCACGCCGCTCTCCCGACAGCCGGAGTTCCAGGCGCTCGAACGACCGGTGAAACCACCGCGACCCTCATTCACCATTCCGAGGCCCCGACAGTCTCCATATATTCCACTTCTCCGAGTGGACAGTCTCTCAAACGAAGAAAGCAATCGTCCAGCGCAACATTCCTTTACATCAGTCTGTTAAAAGCGCAACTTTCCAAACTATTCAAGCACCTGCACAACAACACCTCTCTCGCTCTCCGAGCCTCCAGAGCACTTCCAGGTTCCCGGCGTCACGTCACGCGCTCGCCGATGACGTCATGACGCATCACACGGCGGAAGAAGCCCATCTGTCTACATCAGTCCCTCCAGAGGGCCAGGTTGTATACTCTGATCGTGAATCTTTAACCTGAGCTTAATAAGGCCAATAAGTACCCGATTAGGGAGACCGGTACCAAGGCTATGAATCGATCCTCTTCAAGACGAGCCACGATTAAATATCTGTCAACTGCATGCGGGAGTCAGATATACGGCGTTCAGTAGGAGAAGGTGTTTTAGCGTAAGTTAGGCTGCTGCTTCCAGTCTGCTGTTGGCCCCAACTTAGATGCGTTTAGAGAAGGGCAGTCGACTGCGTCCTGCCTTAAGTTGTCCCATGCCATACTGACTCTGGCCGTCAAGCTCCCCCGGCGCCGGAGACATCGCCTCGCAATGTTTATTCCCCTAACTCCAGGATTAACCCAGGCACATCCATCCTGGCATCATTTCATGTCCTGTTACTTCTACCTTCCATGTTCCACCCACCTCAGCCAACTTCGGCTAACTCCTCCCACCTCCACCAGCTACCCCAGCTGCACAGACCGCTCCAACAACAGAACAGAACAGGTAGCTATACGGCACAGCTAAGGGAGCAGCTCGGGGTCGGTTTTCTTGCCAGGGACGCAACAGTAGATTCTTCCTGCCTATGCCCCCCCCCTTCCTCCACCCCTACCCCCACTAGCGTTGCCATCCCATCTTGAACGCGCCTCCCCATTTCCACAGCTCCGCCAGCAGACAATTCCAGCATCCTCTGACTTATCCCCCCCCCCCACACCAGTTTCACTTTTAGCCACAGCTAACCCTATCCTCAGACAATTCTGAAGTCGTCGGTACTTTGCCTTAGATCAACCCCAGGAGGAGATCCCAGAGGGATATTGTCCCTCCACAACGCCGCTCTTCCACCCCCTTGAGATCCAGCAGCTCGAACAACGGCCAAAACCACAGCGACCCTTCTCCCCCACGCCAACGCTCTGATGGCCCCATACATCCCGCATTTCCGAGCAGACAGTCTCTCGACTGAAGCATGCACTCACCCAGCTCAACATCCATTTCCACCTGTCCGACAGAAAAGCTAACTTTTCAAATTGCTCACGGACGCTCAGCACTACACCTCCCTCGTACGCCGAGCCACCAGCATGAGGCGCTACGGCAACGATGTCACAACGCACAACACGCCCAGACAAGCCAAGTCACTCACACCAGCCCTCTAGAGGGCCAGTTCGTATCACACCCCCTCCTTACTCTCTCTGCATCAGGGATATCTCATCCTGCAGCCTCCTTTCCCCAATCTGCACTTCCAACCCTCCACATGCATCCCTTCATCCCAGCATCTTTTCCTCTTCCCTCGCTCCTGCCTTTCCGTTCAACACAACACAGAGCTATCGATCGCCGGTAACCACATGGACCTCGCCCAATTATCAAGCCATCCACACGCAATCCCCACATCTCCTGGGAATTGCTAACCAAGCTCGGCCGCTGCACTCTACCAGCCACTCCCCACCTGCGCAGACATCACCAGGCTCCACCTAATTCCCAGCCTGGACTACTCCACGAAGTACATAAGAATCGATCATGCCACGTTACCCATCCGCCTCGCAGGCGAAGAAGCCGGTCACCTAAGGCAGACATCACCAGCACCTCCAAGCCCTTACCACCGATCCCGACTACCAGTACCTTTTCGGTTTCCTTCGGAAGGACGCGTATTACTCTGCCATGCGTCCGTCCAAGAGCAGCTGGAAAATTTGCTTACCTGAATCCGGAAAAATGTCTTGTCACCGCAACCTCTCGGTGCATCACTTAATTCTACTGTCTTAATCACCACGGTCATTATCGTGTTACCTACTGCCACCCACTGGCATGGAAGTGTATTTAATTACGTAGCCAGCTACTATGTTGCAGGGCCAGACGCTCAACCATGGCAAATTATTCGAAGCAACCAATTAATATATATTATTTCTGGACCGATTTAAGCAAATCCGGATATTTTTCCCACAGCCTACCTGACGATCTGTCACGGCACACCGGCGGGCTACGGCTCAGGGGTGAAAATCACCGACCTACACGACTTCCTCACTGTCACGCTACCTTCTTCAAACCCAGCACACGGTCTAAACACTCAGCTTTCCCCCACCAGATAAAATAAATGAATAGAATCCATATATTAAACAAAATCCTCCTTGCCACACATCCCGTTAGTCGCCACGGCCGTTACAAACCTCCATGACTACATCACACTTGACGAAGCACGTAAACCGAGCTAAACTGACACCAGTTCCTCTCCTCCCGGAACGGCATCTCCTTCTTCCACGACGAACACATCACCAAGCCAGAAGACATCCAGCTTTTCACAGACGCAGCACCCTCGATCAGCTTTGACGGCTTCTACAATGACAATCGGTCCTTGGCCGCGTGAATTCTCATCCCCCACACCTTCCTCCGCGATCTACGAAAAGCATCCCATAGTCATAGTAGCCATTCTTTGGGGCATGAACGGTCCATTAAAGACCATTGCCATCCACTCATAATATAGCGCAGATGGCAACCTAAACATCGCCCCCAAGCTCTCATCGTACCTGTTTACATAAGCGGAATTAACTTCTACACAAACTGTCCTCAGGGCTCCGTGCCCAGCCTACCCACTCACACGTCGCCATGTTACTCGAAGGTCCGTAAAGCCAAAATACGCCTAAACGGCTGCCCCTCACTTCGGACCTCCTCACATGCGGCATCCTCACCCTCAGCTCAGGTCATCTATGGACAAAGCATTAAAGTCCACCTTCTTGCCAGCTTCTTTCGCTGCTCCGAGTTCACCGCCTTGAACTCCATCCGTCCCGAGACGCCACCGCGTCAGACATCACATCCATCCTCCCGAAACAGTCGTCTATCAACTCAACGCCACAAGACCAACCAATACGGTCCACCTCAACCCATCTACCTTGTCCGACCAGACTCGTACTCAAGTCTGTACGAACCCATCCGCGACTACTTAAGCTCAAGTTCAACCAGCCGAACTCCCAGCAAGATCCCCTGTTGCGGACTCGGGCTCACCATTACTTTTGCCATATCTTGGGCCGATCCATCATACCCCCCCGAGTTTACACAGCGCCGCCTCCAGCGCTTTTCAAGCCAAGGAATTTCCGACCACATCCTCAAGATACGTGATTGTTGGCCTTCCCCCACATACCTCTCATAAGTTCATTCCAACCCGAACGACACCTGAAACGCCATCAGCATCAGTCTTTATGGAGCTATCTTTGGGGACTCTGCACTGCCAGAGCTTCCGAAGAGACAGCCCCCACCCTACAAATCTCCGTTCCCGCCGGCCGCCGGACATCAACGGTCCACCTTCGATCGCCTAACCTCCTTCCTACAAACCCTCCTAGTTTCTTCTTCCTTACATCCCTTCATCCCTACCCTACATCCCTTCATTCCTCTACCCCTACCCCTATCCTACATCCCTCTACCTCGACCCCTACCCCTCATCCCTACCCCACATCCCATCATCCCTCTACCCTACTCCCCTTCATCCCTCGACCCCTTCCGCTTCTTGAATCCAACAATCATTCCACTATGCAATAAACCTCTCGAAACTCATACTGTTATTGGTGTGGTCCTTGTTAGTGAACATATTATTATTTTGTAACGTTGCCTTTACCTGGGATTGAGACACCATCAGTCTTGAGCGACAGCTCGATTGATTCCTGCATCGTTTTTTCCAGATCGTCCAGGATGTCCCTCTAAATTTGCATAAAAATCTTTATCACTCACAGCCAAAATGTCTTATAACAATAGCTGAATGTTTGTGAAAGGGCCTGCAGTGTTTTAGTAGTAAAAGCAGCATTCAAAAAGAGGCATATTCCACTTGATTATATATATGATGACCTAGAATTGTAGATAAAGATAAGCAGCACAACATGTTTTACTATATCCTCATCGTACAACGTATTATAAAATGTTACAAACCATCAAGTCATCCAGCTGTTTCAACATAACATCTTTAGCTTTCTGAAACATGACGTTTTTTGACCCAAGTACGTGCTTCACCATAGTTTCTCTCATTTTACTCAGCGTGCCCAGTCCTTTAATTTTTTTTTGCATCTACAATAAAACAGAAAACTTTCGTCAATTAAATTGTATTATAATTACATTCTGCACAATTATGAATAATGTGCATTTTTACAGTGTCAGGTTTATCTGTCATGATCTTTATCGTACCGTCATAGCATTTCTGCATGTTTGTCTCAATTGTTGTCGTCAGACTGCTGTAGATCGTTTTCTTACGTTCGCGGATGATTTTGTTGAGTTTTTTCTTAATCTTTTCTTCCTAAGAGAGAGAATATGAATCGTAGTCAGACCACCTCAGAATCTCCAGTACGTTGTCATGAATATAGTCAGGGTCATCAGTTTTGCAGCAGCAGATCATTTTTCAAAGGGTGTCTCCAGTTTTTACTGACATTTACTGTATGTCACGGCCAGGCCGTGCCTCCTGCTTGTCCTGTGTGTGTGTGGGTGTGTGTCGTATGGGCAGGGCTCCGACCTGGTCTCCTCCCGGCTTCCTGATTACAATTCACCTCACCTGCCCAGTCAAACCAGCTGCACTCCATCAACTCATCAACTCAACAGTATATCTACACCGGTTCTTCATCCACTCTTTGCCAGATCGTTGTTACAGCTCACGTGGTAGTTAGCTGTTCTTGGCCGCTCTGTTTTGAGAATAATTCAGAGTTTTCTCCCCAGTGTTTTTTCATTGCATTGACCCTGTCTCCCTGTTCCCACAGTTTTGTCATCCTCCTGATTCCCCAGTCTGCCTGCCCTGCCCTACCTCCTCCTGCCTGGATTCCACCCTCACCCTCTCTGGATTTTCCCGCTGTGCTCTGGTTGTTTCCCCCCTTGGTTTCCTGGTCAATAAACCTTTACACCCATACTCCCTGGTCTCCGCCTGCGTTTGGGTCCACATTCACACCCCGTGACACTGTATTTATATACTTCTTCATAACAGTGTATGTTAACAGCTAAACAAATCTATATTTCATTTATTCTCCAATGTTTAGTATTCATGTCTGCTGAAGCCTTTTTGACCTGGACTAATAGCTTAATAAAGACTAATGGTACTATTCTCCTCTTTTACCTCTGTACTGAGAAATCTCAGTTGCAGTTCGACATCTTTGTACTCTGTTTTCGCTTTCATCATCTTCGTGTCAAGTGAAAATGAATTGAGGACTCCGTTGAAAGGTCCACATTTTCCTTCATTTCTGAAACATGTTACCAAGTTGAAATGTTTTATAAATGCATCATTGACAAGTTTGTATTTCAATAATGTAATTTGTCTTTCATAACTGTATAATGTACAATTTGTTATTTCTAGACATTCTCCATAGT
>NW_022282581.1:0-2844 GCF_004355925.1 Anarrhichthys ocellatus
TCCATTTAGAGTCACACAGACCATAAAGCAGGGGATGCTTTAGGGGAGGGACTTACTGTGATTGACAGGTCTCTACCCCGGCATTGTCCGTTCTGGAAGTTGTCTGTGTTTTGGTCACCTCAAAATGTCTTATTCAGCGTTTGGTTTTACTTAGCTCCACCCTCTGTCACTTCTGGTTGCAAAAGAAAAAATGGCGACGCAAAAAATTTAGATGGAAACGCCCAAACTCGATGCTTCAAAACTGCATTCCACAAACCGATGGTTGCAACACGACGACTACGTCCACTTCTTTAAAACAGTCTCTGGTCTAGAACCAAACTTCTGCCGAGTGGCTGGACTCTCTCCTTTTCCCAGAGCGACCCGGGGTGAGAGGTGGTGGGTATGGGGAAAATAACAGCGTAGTATTTCAGCAGATATCTGAACCTCTTGTAGCCTCTGGGTGGGGTCCTATAATCTAAATTAACTGCAGCACTTTTTCCAGAGGCAACAGGGTGGTTAACTCTGACAGCCCTTTCTTATATCTTTCTACTTCCTGTCTCTAACGTATGAACCTATCGTATAATTCAGCTTTAACTTTGACTTTTCTGTATTTCTTTCTTTCACTCCGTCCGTCCGTCCGAGTCTCTCCTCGGCAGTCGAATCTCTCGGCCAAGCGTGAGACGATATTGATCAGCGACCGTCTGCTCCCACGTGTCAACAGTGTCAACCACTCAATAAATATTCATTTCTCCGAGACCACTTCCTGTGAGGTCTCTGGGGTGGACTCTGTCGCGTTTAATCTTTCATGCAGACTCCATAATTTACTGCAGCCGGACTGTTTACTTACACCTGAACACACACTCACAGCGAGGGGCTCTGGCTGGCATGGAAGCCAGGACACGAGGGACATTTGGCTGTTTTGAACAAGTGGCTGTTTTGCTCACTTAGTGCTTGTGAATAAAATCGCTGTTTTCTCAGTTAGAAAGTAGCCGATTCATTTAGTTTAACAAAAGAAACTAAAGTTAAAAGAGGATGACACATTTTTAGCTCTTTTCAACTTAATCAGCTGGTTGCGTTTCCATTTTAAACATTCTGATTCAACCTCCTGACCTTAATTATGTTCCTGCTCTCAGGATTTGAAACAGATGTTTTCACTGGTCTAGGACCCGGCTTAATATTCATTGTTTTAGCTAAAATATTCTGACTCAGGGTACATGTGAAAGGTTTCTTCTAATTAGTTATGTTTAGGAAAATATCGTGAAATACTTAGTTCAGGAAAAGATCGTGAAATACTTAGTTCAGCAAAAGATCGTGAAATAGTTAGTACGGTTTAGGACAAGATCGTGAAATACTTAGTAACGTTCAGGAAAAGATCGTAAAATTCAGTGTTTGGAAAAGATCGTTAAGTTAAGTTTAAGAAAATATCATTGTTTTAGTTAAAATAAGTGGAGAATTTACCGAAGTACGCAATTACATAACAAAAACATCAACATTGACATTGTCGTTTCCCACGAGGAACAAAGTGCCTCCTCGCTGACTGAACAATATTTGTTGGAATGTTTGTCTGAATTAAATCAACTAATGGTTCAAAAATCAGATTTCTTCTTCCTCAGTTAACTGAGCTGCTCCCTCTCTGTCTTCTCTGATCTTTCCTCTGGTTACCCATGATTATGTGTGTGTGTGTGTGTGTGTGTGTGTGGTGGGAGGGTTCGGCCCGTCAGCTCAGATGACATACTGGGGGGGTCATGATCAAGATGGTGGACATTATCCTGTCTGAGGGAGTTGGACGTAGGCAGGAAGAGAAGGTCAGAGTGTCGACTCCGATGTTGTTTTTCCTCCAGCCGGTCGGTTCAAATACAGTCAAGTTTATTTGTGTTCAGCTCAGGTGTCACTCGTCCTTTTTGGGTCATTTCTCAGAAGAAGAAAAGTGTCTTTTATTGAAGTCCGTCCGAGAGTTTTGCAGTTTAATCTGTGTCATTGTTCTGCAGCCCACACCTCTGTGACCTGACTCCTCCCTCAGGGATCAATACTGTTCATTTCATCCGTCCTCTGCTCCTACAACAGTGTTTCATTCCATCCTGTTTATTTCTCCGACTCTCCGTCGACAAATAATCATGACAAGGTGTTCTTCAAGAAGCTCAGAGATCTAACACGTCACAGAAAAGTCTTGAAGTAGAAGTGCTAGTACAGTAGAGTACTAGCAGTAGTCGCAGTAATGCGTAGGTGTGAACGTGTCGTTTTCACGTGAATCATCTCCATGTTAATATATATTTTTCAAACTGTTTTTTGTCGTGAATACTTTCACTCAGAACACGAATATTACGCGTCAAAAAAGTGGTTTAGGAAAAGATCGTAAAAGTTAGTTAGTTTATATTTAAAAGGTACACTACAGTGTTTAACACGGAGGCTCCGTAAACTTTATTAGTCCTTTCAACCTCGACAAAGACGACATCTTCTGTTTTATTGCCTTTTCACAATAAAAGCCCCAGACATAGACACTGATTACCAGAGGGAGCTCAAAGGAAACTCAATATAATATCTCACAGTGGCTTTAAGTTTTAAAACAGTTGATGTCAGACAGGAGAGGATCCTCTGCCAGCGTCAAAAAGTGTTGCAACTGTCACAAATTCACATCACTGATGCAGAATATTCACATCTGAGTGTGTTTGCGGTTTTTGTGTCTTTTAAAGCCTGAACAGTTTTCTACTGGGCAGAAATAAAGAGGGATGATAGGAAATAATTAGTTTTCTTCCTTTGGTGTTTCAGCATCAAGGCTGAAACAAAAGGATCACAAGTGCTTTAGAGCTGTCTGTTACCAACACACACACACACACACACACACACACACACACACACACACACACA
>NW_022282581.1:2854-7202 GCF_004355925.1 Anarrhichthys ocellatus
ACACACACACACACACACACACACACACACACACACACACACACACATCTCCCTGTGGTCTGGAGTTTAGGTGGTGGAAACCTCCTTTGTGTCTTTGGCTGAACATTGGACAGATGTCACATTCAAAGCCTCCAGGAGAGCTCATAACTCAAACTAAACACACACACACACGGACACACACACTCTCACTGACTCTCTCACACACACACACACACACACACACACACACACACACACACACACACACACGTGCACTCAGACAAAATCAACCCCCACTTTGAAAAATGTTTCCAATATGGTAGTTGAGTTATTGATCAGTGCAGCTTTTAACATAATGTTTTAACCATATATAACAGGAAGGGGGGGGAGTGTGTGTATGTGTGTGTGCGTGTGTAATGTGCACGTGCACACATTTAAAGTTCACACACACACACTGTTGTGCATCGACATGGCTACCAGCAGCAGTGGATGCTAGGCTAATGGAATGATGAATATCAGCCATGTGACGCAGTGTGTATTTCCAGGAAAGTCGAACCCTCTCAGCAGAGTCGCCATATTTCTCTCTAACTGAGTCCTTCTGAGAGGAAGCCGGGTCAACGGAGGCTAAAGCCGCTCCTCCACCTCCTCTGAACGCAGTCCCGTTATTTCTTTAATCGTCATCACGGTGGGCCGAATAGAAAGGTGTCGAGTCGTTCTGCGGCTTTAGCGGGAAAACATTGTTTTGATGGAGCTCCTCAGCGTTGAGCCGGAGGCGGCGATGAGTTTGAGCGCCGGAGATTAAAAAAAAGTTTTTTTATCAACAACTAATTAATCAATAGATCAATGTTGGGCAGGAAACGCTACGAACTTTTGTTAGCAACATGCTAAGTTAGCATCGACATCAACAGTACAGAAATGTAACGATCAACGACGATGAAATGTTGAGCTGAACGAACAGATATCAACATGAAACTTCACCAGTTCATTACTGACTCTGTCATGATTATTTTATGTATTACAAGTTTTCTGAAATATGCAAATTAGGCATTATGTAATGGTGACTTTTGGTGAATTTAGGAGACACAAACAGACAAAGTAGTAAAATAAATGTTTTCTCTCAAATAGTCAGAAAAAAACCTGATAGAAGCTAAATAGACCAAAATCTATTGATCAATGCATGAAAAATGATGTTTCTGCATTAAGTTAAGTTTGTCTTTCTAGGAACTGGACCTGGAGAAGAACCTTCATGGTCACGAGTGTTTGAGAAGCGACCAGAGACTGAGCTCAACAAACAAGAAGACAAAATCCGTTCCCTTCGCTGAGAAACAAGCCGAGGAGCTCGCAGCAGATTGCAGCTCCTTCAAAGAGGCAGCCAGCTCCACCTGAACCTGGACTGCCCGGCTCCTCCCCCGTGGAGGTTTTCTTCCGGTCGCGTCCACCTGGGATGCGACCCAGAACACACCGGTGCTAAAATATCCCATCTGCTCTGAGGAGGAGGAGCTGAAGGACGTCTGGGCCGGCTGCTCCCAGACCGAAGAGATCCAGGATCAATACCACAGACAAGATGCCGGTGATTACACAACAGTCACAGGAATAAGCTGCTCATTTAGTCTAAAGTAAAGTTAAACAACAGCGTGGTCCCCTGAAGACTTAAAATGTCTTTAAAACATGTGCAGCGATTTCTAACCAAAAGGCGACTCTTCTTTCTCTTTGGCTCGAGTTAGAATCAGTTAGAATCTGAACACTGGAGGGAACGTTTATAACGGAAATGTCTTTGAGGGATTGTTGGACTCGTCTTCAAACGCATGTCTGCTGCTTTTATGCATTTTAGTTTTTTTGTGTGCTGTGTTTATTTTTCAGGAAAATATTTGGCTTAAATAATTCTGTGACTGGAACAAATGTAACAATGACGATGAAATGCTACAAACTGGGAGCAGGATTCTTCACGGACTTCTGTCCTGCTGGATCAGGATCCTCGCTTCTACCCGGTGACCTCATGGGGGGGGTCACATGCCCTGCGTGACGACCGGCTCCCCTAACGACGGACGGCTCATTAGCATCCTTAACGAGGCCGCCTGTCAGTCCGTGCCGTTGCTGCGATGCTCATCGTGTGGTCCGCGTGTCGCAGGCATGTCGGCAGAACACTGGGGGGGGGGGGTCACATGACGGACTCTATTCACAGATAAATACTCGGTCGGAATTTAAACTTATTGCATTTCCCAGCAAACTCACTTTGAGACTCATTAGAGGCTCGTCTCACTGAAGGACTCGTTTGAATCTCAGCGCTCAGGGTTTCTGTGTCTGAAGTGAAACAGAATCATTCTGACTGAGAGCCAGAGATGGAATCTGCAGACGTGGTTTTGATACGTGAGGATGAAACCAGTGTGCGAGTGCGCGGTGACAAACTGGGGGGTCCGTCTATCCGTCCCCCCTGAAAGAGGAGACACAAATGTCCTATTTTAAATCCAGGTTCTCACGAACGCCACTGGATCAAATGTGTCCAAAGGGGGCCTGTTTAGGTCCACAATCAGACGGGACTGTTGCGGTTTCTGGTGGTCTTGTGTGATATAACGTTTTAACTCTCGCTGACTGCAAAGATCAAACTGTTGGCCGATTATCTCAGGAACTGGCTTGCTAGCTAGAGCTAGCCTAGCTAGAGCAAAAGTTGGAGTACATTTTCAAGTGGGCATTATTTTATTAAATGAACCACAAATTAAAAAACTAAACGGGCGATTCGTCATTAGATAAATGCGGACTTTGAATTAGGACAAGTTGTTTGGGCCTGGAGACGACAGCATGATCGACGGTCCTCTGTGGGTTCAAGCACTTAACAGAAGCTGATAAATCCAACGAGCCTCTGCAGATGCACTCATCATCCTTTAGCATCCATTTCCTCACTCAACCGTCCGTCTCTGTTCCCTATCTCAGATGTTTGTTTGCTCCGTAGCTCCGCCCCCCTGAGCCTCACACGGCCAAATGCAGACAGATGCTGCCGACACGCCGAGGACATGACGCAGCAAAAACAAAAGGCAGGAATACCTGTAGTGAGCGCTGGGCCACCATTAAGTGATAACACACAGGTCTGCCTGTCACGGAGCTGCTCTCAGCCTCTTCATCTTCTGCCGTTGATTGGGTAAATCAACTTCCAGCCGACGCAGGAAACTCAACCAGGACACAAACATAACTGCAGTACTCAGCTTTTTTGTTTGTAGCGTCCAGTGTTGGAAGAAGTAGAAGTACTAACACCACTACAAGTAAAGACGTCCTGCATACCTTTACCTTCAGTAAGGAGCATGATGTCAGACTAAATAATATACGATATCCACAGTGAAGACCCTGTGATGTCACTGAAAAAGTTCAAAAAGGTCCCACCACCTCTCCTACATGAGACACACAGACTTATAGTGGTTAGCCTCTCTTTGTAGTCACTACGCATCTCTCTGTGGTTGTTTTGTCTCTTTGTAGTCCATTTGTGTCTCTTTGTAGTTACTTTGTGTCTCTTTGTGGTTCGTCTTTGTGTGTCTCTTTGTTTGGAGTCTTTTGTTTTGTGCTCATTGTAGTCTATCCTTATAGTTTATTTGAGTCTATTTGTAGTTGCTTTATGTTCCTGTGTGTTCATTTTGAATCTCTTTGTAGTTGATTTGTCTCTGTGTGGTTGTTATGGGCTCATTGTATTCTATTTGTGAATCCTTGTAGTTTATTTGAGTCTCTTTGTAGTTGTTGTGTGTCTCTTTGTGGTTGATTTGTCTCTTTGTGGTCAGTCTTTGTGTGTCTCTCGTTGTTTAGCTCTTTGCAGCTGTTTTGCATCTCTTTGTCGTACTTTTTGTCTCTTTGTAGTTTATTTGTGTGTCACTGTAGTCGTTCTATGTTTCTTTGAGGTCATTGTGAGTCTCTGGTTGTAACTTGTCTCTTTGAGTCACATTTCATTGCTGAAGGTCAGAGGGGCCCCTGGCTCTTGGGGCCCCCGGGCCTGCACCCTGTAGGCCCGTTCAGTAATCCATCCATGTTAAAGACCAGTTTAACAAAAAGGCCCACAAGAGACGACGCTAGTCTTCAACCAAATGTTCTTCCAAAAACAAATCCTTAGCTAATAAAGTGCCAGTGATTGTGCAGCTGGTTGTGTGAGTCGCAGTGAGCCAGTGTGTGTGTGTGTGTGTGTGTGTGTGTGTGTGTGTGTCACAGTGGGTTAGCTCAGTGACCTCCGCCTTCAGGCCGGAGGATCGGAGTCATGCGTGAGCCGAGCAGCTTCAGCACAGGAAGCAAAACAACACTGTGATCAACATCACTGTCCTCTCTCTCCCTCTCTCTCTCTCTCCCTCTCTCTCTCCCTCTCTACCTCTACCTCTCTCTCTCCCTCTCTCTCTCTCTC
>NW_022282582.1:0-7515 GCF_004355925.1 Anarrhichthys ocellatus
TTAGCAAATGGCTGCAATGAAACAAAGAGTGAAAAATTTAAAGGGGTCTGAATACTTTCCGTACCCACTGTATTTCTATATATGTTATCAGACCACACAGCTGATCTGACTCATATTTGTGGTTTATTTTTGTATTTTTATTTGATGATACATGTGAAAGACGTTAAGCTTCTTCTCTTCATGAAATCTTGTTTCCCAGAAACAGATATAACCTGAGGAAGTAAAAGTAATAATACCACAGTGAACAAATACAAGTATCGGCATCAAAATGTACTTAAAGTAGCAAAAATAAAAGTTTCTCATTATGCAGAATAATATATATATATATATATATTATATTATTGATACATTCATGTGTTTTTAATGTCTTTATATAATCTATAATAATACTTCAGCATTGATTAGTTGATTATATTTGATATTAAGAATCTGAATCTGTAAAGTAACTAAAGCTTTCAGATAAAAGTGGAGTAAAAAGTACAACATGTACCTCTGGAAGAGAAGTGGAAAGTAAAAGGAAACACAAAAGTAAAGTACAAGTAACTTAAAAAGTGAAGTACAGTACTAGAAGAAATGTATTTTCCGCCACTACACATCACACATTGTCTGTAGGAGGATGAGGAGTTCTGATGTGATGAAGGAACTGATTCACTGAAATTCATAGACCCTCGTGCAGTTCTGGTCTCCAAATAAACTGCTTTGACGACTCGTGGCCTCTAGATGACGCTGTAGGGCGTGAACACGTTGAGTCAAAGAGTCAATTTGAGAAACGATGGCGGGTTGAGGATGGTTTAAGATGGTTCAGGAGGTTTAGGATGGTTCAGGAGGTTCAGATGGTTTAGGATGGTTTAGGAGGTTTAGGATGGTTTAGGAGGTTTAATATGGTTCAGGAGGTTTAGGATGGTTCAGGAGGTTTAGGATTGTTAGGATGGTTCAGGGGGTTTAATATGGTTTAGGATGGTTTAATATGGTTCAGGAGGTTTAGGATTGTTAGGATGGTTCAGGAGGTTTAATATGGTTCAGGAGGTTTAGGATGGTTCAGGATCGTTGAATATGGTTCAGGAGGTTTAGGATGGTTCAGGAGGTTTAATATGGTTCAGGAGGTTTAGGATGGTTTAATATGGTTCAGGAGGTTTAGGATGGTTCAGGAGGTTTAGGATTGTTAGGATGGTTCAGGAGGTTTAATATGGTTGAGGAGGTTTAGGATGGTTCAGGAGGTTTAATATGGTTCAGGAGGTTTATAATAATAATAATAACAATAATACTTTAATTTTATATAGTGCTTTTCTAAATACCCAAAGGCACTTTACATAGGGCAGAGACAAACAGAACAAACAAAAAAGAAAAAAAAGAAAGACAGAGGAGCAAACAAAACAAACAGAACATTTTGGTAAAAAAAAGAAAACTGGAGAAGCTGTGCGGAATGGGTCATGTAGTGGAGGGTAGGGTACGAACTGCCATTTCGCGGAGAAAAAGGTCTGCGAAATGGCCCTTTTTGAATTATAAGGGAAGTTCCCTTATAACTCAAAAAGGGCCATTTCAAGTACATTTGATTGGGCTCCCATTTCAGCCAAAAATCCCAACCCGAGTGGCCCATTTGTTCTCATTCCTCCCATACAATGTCTACAGTATGCTCTGGGCTAGGAGAATGAAACCTAAGAGGGGGCATACCTGGGAACAGCCAAACAGGTGCTCAAAGTTTCAAGCAAATCGGATGAGTTTGATTTTTGAGCAAAATCAATGCCATTGCCTTACTTTGCCTGAGATGCCAAAATGTCACAATTTGAGGTGCTAGCCCCAATAAACTTGCTGTGTGTGTTGCTATGAAGCCATAGACCCTGTGTATGAAGTTTGGTGGCTTTAGCTCATTTAGATCAAATTGCACCATATGTGGTGTAGATGCTAAAATGGCAAAACCGGGACAATTACTGCCTTTTGGGTTGGGATTTTTGGCTGAAACGAGAGCCCAATCAAACGTAGTTGAAATGGCCCTTTTAGTTATAAGGGAACTGCCATTTCCAAGTCAAAAAGCTCTTTGAAATGGCCCTTTTTGAATTATAAAGGAACTTATAGTCCTTATAACTGAAAAAGGGCCATTTCAACTACAGGTGATGGGCTGACCATGTAGGCCAATCATCCCAACCGATATGACATAAAAGCCACCCATCTCTCCCAAAACATATCTCAAATTGCTTTGGGCTAGGAGGCTGAAACTTATGAGGGGGCATACCTGGAAACAGCCCACCAGGTGTGCAAAGTTTCAATCAAATTTGACTTTTGGGCAAAATCAATGCCATTGCCTTACTTTGCCTGAGATTTCAAAGCATTTGAGTTGGGGCAATCATTTTCATACCAGTGGATCTATACTTTAAGATGATAGTACAGTCCAAATGTCAGCTACCTAGCCTAAAGAGTTGTGGAGATCTTCCAGGTCAAATGTCAGTTTATTTACAACTCAAAAAGTGTCATTCCGACTACATTATAATGAAATTTTCATGTGGCCCAACCATACTGACCAAATGGCAACTTTTGTCCCAAAACATTGTTTCCGTACAATTGAACGCTGATCCAAGATATCTACGTTTGAGGGCGGGATATTGAACGGTTGAGAAGATATGGCAGTTTAAAATGTCAATCCTGAATCCCTCCGAGGTGGCCATGAATCGTCCCTAATCTTGCCATTCGTACCAGCAAATGGCACTTTTCCTCCCAAAAATCCCACCAAATGGCACTTTTCGGCTCATTTGTCCCCACCAAATCGCACTTTTGTCCCTGGAGGTTTGGGCGAAAAAGGGAAATTTAAGGGACATCATTTTGTGGGGCTCCCAAATGTCCCTTTTTGGTCCAAATGTAATTTTCAAATGGCAGTTTTTGTCCCAAACGTCCCTGGGGTTTTGCCCTCTGGTGGCCACAAGCGGTAAAGGGCCAATTGGGAAAACTCTTCCGAAACTTTGGAAAATCATTCCTCAGCGACCGACAGTCCGAAGGGAGCGCCCTTTTCCCAGGTACAACGTGGGCAAGGATCACATGCGCCCTAGGGGTCTCATTATTTTTAAGGGCGCTCCTCATACCCCGTAGGTTTAGCGGAAAATTCACCGATCTGTCCGGCCGGCATAATATAAATGTAGTCGATATCGCCCCTGAGGGATTAAGGCTGGTTCAGGAGGTTTAGGATGGTTCAGGAGGTTGAGGATGGTTCAGGAGGTTTAGGATGGCTCAGGAGGTTGAGGATGGCTCAGGAGGTTTAGGATGGCTCAGAAGGTTGAGGATGGCTCAGGAGGTTTAGGATGGCTCAGGAGGTTGAGGATGGTTCAGGAAGTTGGGGATGGTTCAGGATGTTTAGGATGGTTCAGAATGGTTCAGGCGGTTCAGGTTGGGCGATTGTGGTTTACATAATGGTTTGATCCAGTCCGGAGGAGGTGAAGTGAACTAACAGCTCAGTTATTAAAGTGATTAAAGTGGAGATCAATTTGAGACTCTGGTGTCGAAGCGTTCCTGCTCTTCATCCCGTCAGTTCGGCTCAGTGAACCAATCGCAGCGTCTCGTCTGATTAAAAGCATTTCCTCATCTCAGCTGACAGTTTGTGGATTTAGCTGCAGGTATTTTAATCCAGAGGTCACCGCTGACGGATTAACAGCACACTGTTTTAAATGTGACTTCATGACTAAAGTTTCAAAATAAAGTTGTGCATTTTGTATTTATCCATCAGTAAAGTTATGTTTTATTAATAATCTTGATGTTCCTTAAACCAGGAACCCAGCAGGCTCCAGGATTAGTTTTAATAGTTATACTGTAACATAAAAAATATAACTAAAAACTACGAATCCCAGGGTGCATTTCACTAACAAACAGCTAATCACATAGCTTCATGTTCTGTTGAAGAAAACTACTTCAAACAGACGTTAAACATTCACTTTCATTCATGTGGAGTTTAAAGATGTGGCTCTTAGTCTAGGATCTAGTCTAGGATCCAGTCTATGATCTAGTCTAAGATCCAGTGTAGGACTTTGTCTAGGATCCAGTCTATGATCTAGTCCAGGGGTCGGCAACCTTTACTATCCAAAGAGCCAGTTTGCTCTATTTTCCACCAAATAAAATGTGTCTGGAGCCGCAAAAGCTATTTGATATCACAGCTTATAAAGTTGTATATATAGATATATTATATATACAAAAAACTATAGTTTGTTGTATTTATGAAAATATAGAACAAGAATAAAGACAATTCTTGACATTTTATTGCAATTTTACCTGTTATAACAATATCAAACTCTTATGAAGAGGAGAGTTTGCTGCAGCAGCTGAGGAATCATCTCCAGCGTGACACTTCAGCACATGCTGTGTGCTTGTTCTGGAAGCATACAGTAAGTCAGCATCGTTGGCACTGAAAGCAAATGAAGACGTCCACAAGTTAAACTCTCTATTTTCCTCTGTGACTTTTCTTTTTTTGGATTCATCCATTGATAGTTTACAGAGGGCGTGGGTCTGAAAATCATGATTAGCCACCTGCAGGGAAAAGCGCTTGACAGGGGTAGAGGATTTAACTGCCTGTGGGAATAATTAACATATAAGATTCTGTTCATTCTTGCTTATAAATTATATTCTCTCTGAACACGTTTCTCTTTTTGGAGAACGTCGTGTGAAATAACTTCTTCTATCAGCGCAATTCTCCTGCTCTTCTTTCTATTTCCTCGTCTCAGCCCCGTGTGTCACGTGTGTGTAAATCTCGCTCGAGGCAGGAAACTTGTCAGAATACTCATATTTGATTGGCTGAGCTGCATCACGTGATGTGATTTACAACGCATTGGTCGGTGTGTTTCCTGCACCGCCGAACAAGTGCCGTAACGGCTGGATAAGAGGCGCCGGTTAAAATATAAACTCATTGCTCAATGTGTATAATTCCGAATTATCTATCGGATTTAGGTCCTGGGTCTGGATCCGGTCCGCCAGTTGGGGACCACTGATGTAGACTCAGGGAGCCGCAACGGAGGGGCTGAAGAGCTGCATGCGGCTCGCGAGCCGCAGGTTGCCGACCCCTGATCTAGTCTAACATCCAGTGTAGGACTTAGTCTAGGATCCAATCTAGGATCCAGTCTAGGATCTAGTCTAGGATCTAGTCTAGGACCTTGTGTCCGCGGGAAGACTCTGAACTGTTGTGGTCTTTCAGTCGGACACAGAGTTCTGGGACAAGATGCAGGCCGAGTGGGAGGAACTGGCTCGGAGGAACTGGCTGGAGGATTCTGAGGATCAGGGTCCGGTCCCGCCCACGGTCACACCTGTGGAGAAGGTACGTCCAGAACCTGCTCCAGACCCGGTCCCTGTAACCTTTAAACTATACTTTCTTTCTGCAGCTGTTGTTATGTCTCTAAAGGACGTTCCTGTAGATTCATGTTTGTTGGTGATCGTGGTGATAAATATATCTTATTTAATATATATAAATACAGATAAATGTCTCCGTATTTAAAAACATTCCGTTAACGGTTCACTTCCTGTTTAACTTGCACACTATTTGTCCAGACTGGAGTTATTAATAATGAGAGATTATTACTGTTTGTCAGCATTAATCTGTACTTTAATCCTCTGAACTGCACCAGTAATCCCGCAGTAATCCCGCCTCCTCTCAGGTGTTACATCACCGCGTCGACACGACAGCAGATGTTCAGCTCTTCTTCTTCGTTTCTTCTTCTGCACAAACATTTAGTTTAGTGTAATGTATGTCATTAATATGTGTTATTATAATACTGGACATCTTTAAGAATGCAAACATGATGTTTTTATGAATGTTTTCTTTCATAAAATGTTAAAAACAACACAAAGAAAAAAGACAATAAAAGTGTCTCTGTGATGGAACCATGTGACCTCACACGGGTCAGCCGGTCTGATGTGGTCTGATGTGCTCTGATGTGGTTTTGTCTCGTTCAGGTTTACTTCTTCAGCACTAACAACCCGTACAGAGACTGGCCGAGTGCCTTCGCCGAGGGTGAGGAGAAAGCTCGGGAGGGAGACCTGAACGCCGCCGTCCTGCTGCTGGAGGCCGCCATCCTGCAGGACCCGCAGGACTCTGAGGTCTCGCTGACCGCCAACGATTTATTAACGAGACCGAACTTTAACGTCACTGCAGTGAAGTTAAACTCTTCTTCCTGTGTTTTCAGGCCTGGCAGGTTTTAGGAACGACTCAGGCCGAGAACGAGAACGAACAGGCCGCCATCGTGGCGCTGCAGAGGTCAGACTTCCCGTTTTACGTTTACTTCCCGTTTTACTGTTACTTCCCGTTTTACGTTCACTTCCCGTTTTACAGTTACTTCCCGTTTTACGTTTACTTCCCGTTTTACTGTTACTTCCCGTTTTACAGTTACTTCCCGTTTTGCGTTTACTTCCTGTTTTACGTTTACTTCCCATTTTACTTTTACTTCCTCTTTCAGTTTTGATTTGTTTGAGATGGAAACACAAAATATAAATATCTATCAGATAATCAATATAAATAATAAATATATAATCAATTGTCATAATCAGCTCTGATTACCGATTATTGTTCATTATTGTTTGAATTGTTTTGTTATTGCTTTGTCAAAATTATTATAATTAGCTATTAGGCCTGTAAATACTGAGCTAATGAATTAAACATGTTGTGCTAAAGTGATACCTGTGCTAACCGTTGCTAAGCTAACACATGTCTCACCTGCTGCAGGTGTCTGGAGCTCCGCCCCAACAACCTGCCGGCTCTGATGGCGCTCGCCGTCAGCTTCACTAACAGCGGCGTGCAGCGGGAGGCCTGCGACGCTCTGAGCCGCTGGATCAGCCACAACCCCCGATACAAGCACCTGGTCCTGGACCACAGGAGTCCGCTACGGGGCTCCCCGGCCACGCCTCGCAGGGGCCCCCGCACCTCCACACCGGCCAGGTACGAACACCTGAGGCGACGTTAGATCAGTTTGCTCTAAATACTACATTACCCTCAGCTGCCATCCATCAAGAGCTGTAACATCAGCGCTGTGTGTGTGTGTGTGTGTGTGTGTGTGCGTGCGTGCGTGCGTGCGTGCGTGCGTGCGTGCGTGCGTGCGTGCGTGCGTGCGCCTTCAGGGCTGAGCTGCAGGACGTCCTGCTTCTCTTCCAGGATGCGGCTCTGTTGAATCTGGAATGTGTGGATCCAGACCTGCAGACCGGACTCGGGGTC
Source organism: Anarrhichthys ocellatus (assembly GCF_004355925.1). Classification (NCBI taxonomy): domain Eukaryota; kingdom Metazoa; phylum Chordata; class Actinopteri; order Perciformes; family Anarhichadidae; genus Anarrhichthys; species Anarrhichthys ocellatus. Next base: position 7,172 of record NW_022282582.1, read on the forward strand.
CTCTTCAACCTCAGTTCCGACTTCAACAGAGCGGTGGAGGCTTTCACTGCAGCGCTGTCCGTCAGACCACAGGTAACACACACACACACACACACACACGCACAGACAAAGACACACACACGGACAAACACACACACATGGACACACACACACACGGACAAACACACACACACACGGACAAACACACACACACACGGACACAAACACACACACACACACACACGGACACACACGGGCACACACACGGACAAACACGGAAACACAGACACACACGCACGGACAAACACACACACACGGACACACACACACACACACACACACACACACACACACACACACACACA
>NW_022282583.1:0-211 GCF_004355925.1 Anarrhichthys ocellatus
TAGAGAGAATGCAGCTTTAACACATGAAGCTTTGCCTTCAGAACCGGACATTGCCGCCTGTTTAAAACGTATTAAAACATACAACAAACAGGAAAATCACAATGAACACCTCTGTCTACAGACCGGGCGGTAGAGTCCATATGTATGTAAGGTCCACAGAAATAATAAAAATATTAGCATAATTTACTGCTTCATATATATATATATATAT
>NW_022282583.1:221-7235 GCF_004355925.1 Anarrhichthys ocellatus
TATATATATATATATATATATGTTTCATATACAATATGCTGTATACATACACCAGTACAGTGTATGAGGAGAACTCCAGTGTGGATTCAAGACTTTAATAAAACATGTTGTTTCAGTTGGATTTGCCTCCAGGCAACAGGAGCATAAACAACAAGTAAACATCCACAGTGACTTATTCATTAACCTAAACATACCATACTGGCAACACAATATTTTACAATGCCTCTGGTTGAGTTCAGCTGTGGTGTTTTTATGTGTTTTTAATGATGATTTTTTGATTGAAACCTGAGCGTATAGCAGTTCCTCATACCCCAGCCTGAAGCTAATGAGCAACAATAACTGTCTCTGCCTATCCAGCGTTTAGCTGAATAGAAATTAAGTGACCCCTCTGGCACAGATGTGACCCTGTTTATGTTGATCCAGCCATCATATGTGAGGCACAGCATCTGCAAGTATAGAGGAACCTTGTTTCTCACCCTGAACTGAGGGTGACACCGCTCCAGGTCTGCAACTCCTCTAAACCAACTAGGTGTGAAAATACCCTTAGTAACAGAGGAACTTAGACCCTGCCTGCACCTAAGGGTGTCTAAGACTTTGATGAGAGACAGCAGGCAGGAGGGAGGGAGGGAGGAGAATGGATGAGGAGAGAGAGAGGAGAGGGCAACAGTCTCACGGCAGTTTGTGAAATAGTCACGAAATGCAATCTATTGGTTTTGTGTACAAGGACACACATTGTTTGGTTTTGTCGTGTCCCTCGGAATGTTAAAAACGTTAGGTTTAGGCAACAGAACTACATAATTAGGTTTAGGCAACAAAACCAAAAGTTAGGTTGAGGCAACAAAAACCAACAGTTAGGTTGAGGCAACAAAAACCAACAGTTAGGTTGAGGCAATTAAACAGGTTTATTTTTGTCTACAGCGACCCGAAAAAAAACAATTCGTGACCATTTCACGAACTGCCATGATACTGGGCTGGCGAGGCAGTGGGGCAAGGAAGTGAAGTATGTAGAGAGAGAGAGAGAGAGAGAAGGGAAGACGGAAAGTTATGAGAAGGATGCACCATGGATGGAGGAAAGGAGGGTGAAAGAAGACAGGGTGGGGGGAGTGTGTGTGGGAAGGAGAGGAGTTATGACATAAAGGAGGGATGGAGATGCATGAACGAAACAAATGGGGCCAAAAACTGAGAAGCGAGATGTACATGAAGGGAGGGTGGTGATGTGTTACAGAAACAGGATGCAAGTGAGACCGACTGTGTGTGTGTGTGTGTGATAGATAGAGGGAAGAGAAGAGATAGAGCTGCTGCTGCGTGTGTGTGTGTGTGTGTGTGTGTGTGTGTGTGTGTGTGTGTTCGAAGGGCACAGAAAGCATGAGAGAGAGGGTTTATCCAGAACTGTGTTTATCCTTTCTGCTCACTTGGGAGAGGAGGGGACTGCAGGCCTTTACTCAATACAACAGATAGGCAGCTATCAGCTCCCAGAGCAGTGGCCTAGTACAACTGTGTGTGTGTGTGTGTGTGTGGCTGGTAATGCATTTACAGTATGTGTAAAAAGTGTGTGCGTCAGACGCTGAGCTTGTTTATGTGCTTTCCAATACCAAATACGTGTATCAGAGCAGAGTGAATAGTTGTAGCAGTGGATCGATTTAGACAAGTGTGTGTGTCTGAGTGTTGAGTGTGTAAGATACACTACACTATATAAGAAATGTCAGCATGTACGCCAGCAGCACAAGCCTCATTTATACAGGAAACTCTCCTTTACAAGGAAACAAAATACATACACAACATCAGGACAAAGACGCAGTCATCACACACAAAGACACACTTAGAAAAACAGTATAATGAAACAAGACTAAAGGTATGTTCAGTCAATGCTTCATGTCTTAAACCTGCATTCTGTCTAATGTCCATCAGGGGGCGACTCCTCTGGTAAGACACTTCCGCATTGGCTTCACTCGGCAGAACCGGAGGTTGCCGCCTGATTGTATTTTGCCTAGAAACCGTTGAGAACCACAGTTTGCCTACCAATCATCCTGTGGAAAAGCAGCTCATTCAACGTAATGTTGTGATCAACAATATCAAAAGCCTTGGACTGATCCACAAAGGATGCATTCAAAAGTACACGTTAGAAGTGTGCTGAGCTAGCGATCCACGAATCAGTGCGGGCCATCTGCACCCAATGGTACCAAGTACTCCAAAGTGTGTCAAATGCTATTTTCGCTAAATAGTATTTATTTGGAGTTGACTCGTCTTGAAAAGCTCGCTCAGACATGCGAGTCTGCTCTACTTCAGACCTCGCACGAAACAGAATTTGAAAACTCTTTCCGAATAATTCACGACGGTTGATTTATCACATCTGACACAATGAGACCGATTGAGCAGTATATGTTGGCGCTGAGCAAACCCATTACACATCATAGACGGTAAATCCAGAGCAATATCAACAAGTAAGTCCTTTAAGTTGTTTTTTAATTGAGTAGTGTGATACGCGTGGGATCACTCTACACATTCTCTACGCCTCGCCCCGATCTTAGGGATCCTCTGCAGCTTAAACAAAGTGTTGATGACAAAACCTGGATCCTCCTTCAGCTTAATGTATTCTCAGATGCTTGAATAAGAAGCGATGCCGGGGGCAGCGTGGTGACAGCCTGTCTCTTGCCAAGGCGTCCCGTAGTGGCAGAAAGAAATGGGCCCGTTACCCACGTTCCACCTTATCAAACGAAAAGATGCTGACATGCAAACACACACACACATACTAACAGAATATAAAACACACACACTGACACACACACATACTAACAGAATATAAAACACACACACTGACACACACACATACTAACAGAATATAAAACACAGGCACACACTGTATATAGCACCATAACCATAGAGAATGGGTTTTTAATGACAATTAAGCTGGTAAGACAAAAGATGAAGGTGGTGGGTGTGTGTGTGTGTGTGCGTGTGTGTGTGCGCCGACCCACCTCAGTGTGGTAAAAGTGGCTTGCTCCATTATCTCCTCAGCGAAGCAGAGGTGGTCCAGTCCAGCAGAAATATTGGGGGAGAAAAGGGGGACAAAGGCAGAATGGAGGACAAACCAGAGTTAGAGGACAAACGGAGTCTCAGGCGGATATAAAGTAGAAAACACAGATTTATAAAGAGCACAAGACACGGAAAGTTGGAGTTGAAGAAAAAGCGTTAGATAACATAGAGTACAGCTTATACAGTTTTTTCTAAACTAACGCACAAAAGATTTTAGGTTATTAATAACCTAAAACCTTCTCTTCTGTGGGTCAATCAGAGTCGGCGGAACGTAAGTGAAAAAGAAGATGGCTGTGGTCACTGTATGTCCTTTGGTGATGTCAGATCCCATAAAGAAAACCACATGAAACCAGAGGAAGAGGAAACTTGGATATGAAACGATGTCATTAGGTTCAGGATTCTACTCTGGAGTTCACTGGAATCTGCAGTATCCACAAATATATACATATTTTTAGAGTTTGCAATCTGTTTTGGAGAGAAAGGGATAATGAAGCTACATCCGTTAGAGCTGATAGCTGTGAAAATAACAGAGAAAAATAAAGATAACAATCTCTCTAATGCGATTTTTCTGCTAAATTCCATTTGTGAGAAAATGGAGCAATTTCGGGGGCCATACCTCAGGGTGCCTGTGTGAAAGGCACATTTAGTGCTCATTTTAGCATGAAACTAATGTCATATCGAGAGGATTATTACAGTGAGTTGCAGTCATATTAATAAATATTTGCAGTTGTGGCTCATGTGCATGGAGGCATATCCGTATGATCCATAACGCCACAAAATGATTCATGCTACGCACAAGAAAACATGTGAGTGATATATATTTTCGGATGTTTTCTAATCTTTGGAGGCGGTTTGTAAACCTGTTCGCCCGCAGAGATCAACGTGGACCGATCCGTTGCCTGCACTTATCGCCGAATCAGTTCCAGACCCGACTCAACCCGTTCATATCAGACCTGACCTGACACATGATGAAAACACAGGCTCAAAAGATGCTGCTGGGAAATGAAGGCAAAAGCTCGGGATGCAGGATTATGCTCACCTGTTTTATCCTCCTGCTCAGAACCAGCTGCAATGCAGAAGATCCTGCTCATATTACGCTCAGAGTGGATTCCCTCATGCATTATTTAAGTCTTCTGATGATTCTGATATTTGGCAAATAGACTTGTTTGTGTTCAATAGACTTTAAAGACGGACGGGTGTTGTGCAGAGGAGGAGTTTAAATGTTGTATTAGTCCACCAGCCGCGCTGATGATCCAGCAGCTGCTGCACCTACAGTACACACCTCAGCTGCCACTGACTGTGTATTTGGAGCGATGAATATATTGATATTTGGGCTGTTTTCTGATTTTGGAACTTTAGGTTTTTCATGGAGATTAATGTTCAGTTTTGTTTTACGATTGTTTAATTAAGCAGGATTTTGAAAACGGCTCATTTTGTCAAGACGCTACAATCAATTCACGCAGCCACACGCGGAATAAACACTTCATTATACACTTCACTATACAATCATTTATAAACACCAGTAGACGTAGTCACTCATTGGTTTGTTCGGCCGGTTTGAAGCCTCAAGTTTGACGATTTCGCCGTCGCCATCTTGGATTACGACCTTTGCCATGTTGTTTCTTTCGCAACTGATGAACGGAAGTTACCATGTTTGAAATACGGTGGAGGAAATAGAGACGGCGTATACGTCTCTGGTAGAGACCTGAATGGACCATAGTTTACTAAATGAACATCATGCTGTATTGAAGAAGACTTGAAACTAGAGATTGAGACCATAAACTCATGTTTACAATGTTTACTGAGGCAATAAATCAAGAGAGAAGTAGAGTCATTTTCTCATAGACTTCTATACAACCAGAGGAGGCGCCCCCTGGTGGTCACTAGAGAGAATGCAGCTTTAAGACACTTCCGGAGGTTTCCACCTGAAAAGAACACATTTTTGCCTGTTGTGAGCAGGCAGAAAGTACCACTTTTGCATCATGACCGTATTTGCATTATTCTGCTGGTTTAGCGTGAGCACAACAATGAGTCTCCATGTGTTATTTTCTCCCAAAAAAAACTTTGGACAAAAATATAACAATGACTACAAGTGTGTCTGAATGATCCAAACGTTGTGGGCCTTCCTATCCTGCCAATAAGCGATGTGTTGGGGAAACTGAATGGTTGTAGTCTTTTGAAGATGTTGAATACTGGCACAAAAAAAACTGTCTGTCACTGATTTGAATCCAAAAACACCTGCTCCAGCATTTAAAAGTATTAATGGAGCATCGGTGTGTAGTGCAGATTAAACATCGAGCAGTGGGAGTGCAGCTGATGTAGTGTCTATTAAACAGCTTCCAAATAATGTTGAATGACGATGAAAAGTTCCAGTTTGGGAATATAAACTGAAACAAATGCAGACACACACACACACACACACACACACACACACACACACACAGTGAAGACATCCTGTATAGGCTGTGGGCAAAAACAGCACACAGAGAGCAAAGATGAAACAGATAACGAACGGATGGACGAGAGGAAAGAGTAATGATTCATACAGAGCGACTGTGTTCTCTAACAACATTATCTCTAACCGGTGTCGCATTAAAACACGGCGCCAATACCGCAAGCTAGAAAAACCAGCCAACCGTCCACTAGTTAACTAGCTAGCTTGCAAATTCCAGGACACTTAAATGCTGCGCTGGTTCCAGAAAATTAGCAGAACAAAGCTGTCACTCAAAATAATAAAAGTAGATTTTGGTTGTTTAAGTATGGTACAAACAGAAACAGTAAAAAAAAAATGAAGTTAGCCCAGTACAACGGTCGCAATGGCAGCGGTTAACATAGAAATGCCAGCCGCTCTGACCAGCTTTGTTGATTTGAAAAGTAATGTTCCTTCTACTCATTTAATTCTATGGTACACACACATACTGTGTGTATATATATATATATATATATATATATATATATATATATATATATATATACACACATACACACAAACGGTAGAAACTCAGAGACAGAGCTAAAGGTTGACACAGGCCGAGAGTGAATTAGTCATAACAGGACAGTGGAGGAAGGATGATGACGAGACGGGGTATAGAAGCAGTGTGTGTTGGTGGGTATGGGGAGGAGGTAAAGAAACTAATAATAGATAATAACACACACAGAGATGAGACTACACACTGAAAACCATTGACAGCATTGACACATGCCGCACACACAATCAACACACACACACACACACATGCACAGGGCGAGCCGGTTCTGCTCTTCCCCGGGAGTCGGCTCAGTCACTGAGGGGTCAGCCATTTATCCTGTCCCATTACTGCGGACACTGCTGTGAAATTGTCCAATAAATCAGTGTCCCAGAGAAGCAGTGCTCCCCCTGCTGACCGGCTGTCTGGCTGGATCTCTCCCTCTGGCTGGCTGCTTGTTCCTCTCTCTGCCAGAGCTGCAATTAAGGCTCAGATACCAGCAGCCGGCACACGGAAGGGAAGGAGTCAGAGGTTGAATACAGATATGTGTCTCAGTGGTCTCATGCAGCACTTTGCAGGTAGGTGACACGCAGTAGTTAGCACAATGATCAAATCTCTAGTTTGGTTTTGGAAAAGACCGTGGTTTTGGCTCAACTACATACGTGACTTGACGTGAAGTACGTTAGTTGAGTAACAAAAGTTTAGTTTTAAGTTTCAAAAGGGACCCCAACATCGGTCTGCTGGGTGAAAGCATAACATGTATTTAAGAAGTGGACGTAGTTGTCTTGACATCACCCATTAGTTTGTGGGCAGCGGTTTTGAACCCTTAAATTTGGCATTTTGGCTGTTGCCATTTTGGATTTTGGCCGTTGACATCTTGGTTTTTTGCAAGCAGTGAATGGAAGTGACCATATTTGGACTGTGGAGGAGTGACTCCATCGTAGACACTCTGCATACGTCTCTGGTCACGACCTGTCAATCACCATGTAGCCCCGCCCTAAAGCATCCCCTGCTT
>NW_022282584.1:0-3398 GCF_004355925.1 Anarrhichthys ocellatus
TTACCTCAGTAAACATTGTAAACATGAGTTCATGGTCTCAATCTCTACCTAAAGTATATTTGTTACCTAAACCTAACCAAGTTGTTCTTCATGAGTTCATCCATCCGACTCCTGGTGTCACATTGAACATTCTGGAGATGAAACTGTCCCTCGCTGACCTCCGGAGGCCGGTGGCAGCAGTTCAAGTTTAACTCTTTGCCTTCCAGTTCCTCTCTGCACTGCAGTTTGAGCCAAGTTGAGTAATTAGTGTGTGGAGGACGACCTTGTTTAATTACATCACTGAGAGCAGAGCAGCACACAAAGTGTCTGTCCGAAGCTTCACAGCGCTGATCAGAAGAAGCACTTTTAGTTTCAAAATGTCTCCGGGCTGAATGTTCGACGGGCGTTTGACGACAGCAGGGAGGTCAGATATCATCCTCTAAATACTGACGAGTCAGGCTTTTTCTTTTTAAAAGTGTTGGTCCAAAGAGAAAAGTTCTACATAGTGAAGCAGTGGAAGCTTCTCTTCATCCTCTCTGCAGATACAGTCATTATATGTTTAGAGGGTTTGAGACAAATTCAGGACACATTCAGTGGATGTTTGAAGACAGCAGCTTAGTGGGAAATGTCCTTAAAGCGGCTTGGTGGAGGACCGGGAGACAAAGAGTCCAGGTAAGCAGACTTGGACTCTGGAGGACAGGAACTGCTTGGCGAGGAGGTGTGGAGGCGGAGCCAATAGATCGAGAGCTGAACGACAGGTGCACTTTGAAAAAAGCTCCAATATTTGTAGAATACAGGCCAGAAGGGATGAAAGAGGAGACTGAGGATGGATGTGAAGCGAGGGGACGACAGCGTGAGACGTGAGAGTGAAATGGTGAGAGGGTGAAAGAGCAGCAGAACAAGAGGAAAGATTTGAGAAGAGTCCAAAAAACTCAAAATAGATTTGTGAATAAAAACTTCTTCATCTCACGACCCCTCAGATTAATCCGGTGACCCTTTGGAGGGGCCCGACCCCTGGGTTGGGACCCACTGGACTAAACTAACTCTGTGTAAAGCAGTTAAAGTAGCTCCACCTACAACATTGATGCTTCACTTTCAACTACCGAATGATGTCACTGTATAATCAGTGTACTTTTACCACATGAAGCAGAGAATACTTTTTTGAATGCAGGTCTTTTACATTTAATGTGCTGATCCTCGATCCGTCCCGAACGTTTCAACACTTTCTGCCTCTTGAGCAGGCTTAAACAAACAAACGGCCCAGAATGCCTTGCAGCCGGTATTTCTGTCCGGCTCAGACCAGACGACGAGAATCTCCTGAGGTCCAGAAGTTGAGCAGCGTCTCTGAACCCACGCAGGTGTCCACCTCCATGATGTGCTCTGCTTCTCCAATGACGCTCAGTCTGATCTGTGACAGACGGACGTGACTCAATCTCTGGCTCTCTTGTTTTCAGATCTACCGACTGACAGACGTCCTGCTGGACGTTATATACGTAAAGCGTGTTCAGTCTTTGAATCTGCATTGAAACCTCTGAAACTGAGTGAAACTAGAAGAAGACCAGTTTTTAATCATGTAGACACAAAAATAAAGAGTTTTCAGGAGTCACTGTGACCTCACAGAACACGCTAAAGAATTCATACGCTAATTCATGACGCTTTCCAATTAATGTCTAACATGATAACATACATAACGACATAAATAGATGTAAACTGCAACTTGACTAGTTGGTGGAAGCCAACAACCGCCAGGCGGTGGTTCTAGCTTCAGTCAGGCGGCATCCTCTGGATCTTAGCTTCGTGTGTTAGCACGCTAAGAGTTGCCAGTTAACACTAAACACAACGTGCAGCTGAGGATGACGGGAATTTCATTAGTTTTGTTGGTATTTTTTCACTTTCTGAAACCTGCCTTCTCTCTAATGCCCACCAGGGGGCGACTCCTCTAGTTGTATGGAACTTCTTAATAAAATGAGAAAATACTTTTAATATCAAGTATTATATTCACACAGAAGAATACAAAAAAACATGCTCTACAATCTGGTTATTTAATTTATTGAACAATCAGAAAACACAACATATGATATTTATTGTTATCAGAATATGAAATGACTTGTATGGAGATAGATTAGATTTTGTCCATATTTTATATCATAAACTTTGACCTGTGTCTGCATGTTACACACTTGTGTGCACTGTATTTGTGAGGCATGGCAGTAAATGAGGAACATGTTTAATGCATTAATCACCCGGCTATAAGAACGCGGCTCCACACGCTCCCTTTGTGTCTCAAGATGATCGTGTGAATGACTTCAGGTGGAAACGTCATGATGAGGACCTGAGCAGCTGATCTCCATTTCCAGACATTTTCTTCATTATGTTTCACTCACTGTGGTATTTCCACCAGTCTGCATCTCCCTCAGGCCCACACACACACACACACACACACACACACACTCATCCAACATGTCCACTCCCGTGTTGGACAGCGAGCAGCTCCGGTGATACCGGAGCAGATTATCGTGTCGTGTCTGACGGAGACGCTGAGCGATTGGCCTCGATGGGAGAAACAGAAAGAACAGAAGTGTTGAGCTGCCGGCGTCACGCTGCCTCCTCCCCAGGGCCTCTCACTACACACACAACCTGTCCCAGATAATGAATAATCTCGTCTGATGGTGTTCTGGAATATTGTTCTTTAAATAGCCGTGTCGTCACTTTTATTAGTACAACTCAAAAGGAGAAATAAAGAAATCTATCAGCAGAACTATGAAAACAGACGTTCTAATGCTCTGAATGACGTATATCTGCTGATCAGAAGGTTTCATATAAAAACTAGGACTGTGAGGTGAGTTTAATCTTCCTCAGCAGCTTAGAGCATCGGCTCTTCTTCAGGTGACAGATACTGTAGATACTAGTCCTGTGTTGTCTCTCTTGTGTTCATTTGTTCTGTTGTGATTGTGTTCAGAGGGAAGTGCTGCTTGAGGTTACTGAGTGTGTGTGTGTGAGTGGTTTGGGGTAAAGATGTCTCTACTCGTGTCTGTAGAAGTTTAGAGGTATGAAGGAAAATGTGATGAACTCACGAGACCATCAGGATGACCAACATCCTCTGATCGCAGCTTCTACAGTCTGCTGATTTATTCTCTATCTTGTGAGTCTGTGTTAATAATGTGATCCTGGACACGCCTGCTGTTTTCTTTCTCATCCAGCGTTCATAGCTTCACCTACGAGAAGTATTGCGCTGTAATTTAGATATCCGATGAAATGATTCAGTATCTAATCCAGGTAATGGTGAACCATTGAGAGCACACACACACACACAGGGCGGGAGGGAGTCCAGGTGGACGGGTCAAACCAACACCTGTCTCTCTTCCTCGTCACTTAACTTTATTAACTTTATTTAACTTTATTAACTTTATTTAACTTTA
>NW_022282584.1:3408-7249 GCF_004355925.1 Anarrhichthys ocellatus
AACTTTATTAAACTTTATTAACTTTATTTAACTTTATTAACTTTATTAACTTTTTTTAACTTTATTAACTTTATTAACTTTATTAACTTTTTTTAACTTTATTAAGTGCATTCTGGGACTTTAGTGAGGAGCTGAACTTCAGGTTCAGAGCAACGATTGTGGGACTGATAGTTCATATGAAATGTGAGTCGCCGGGAGGTTTGGTGGAGGAGATGCATATTTATTTTTCCTGATCTGTTGAGACCTTCAGAGTCCCAGAATCCATTGAAACAGTGCGTCCTCAGTGTCCTGAAGGACGCACCTTTGTAGGACGTGTCCTTTGAAGGCCGTGTTGTTGTTTTGAATATGTCTGTTCTGGACAACGTGATTGGTCGATGCCTTTATTCGCTGAGCAAAGATGCTTCTCTTACGCCCCTTGATGCATGAAGCCATTCTAAGCTGTTTAAGGACTCTAAACTTTGCAGATAAAAGTTTTTAGATGAACAGATCTGACGCACCGCTGTGAGGACGGATGTTCTCCAAACCCAGAGCGTGTCCATGCATCTCTTTCTAAAGTTAGAGAGTCTCTCCGGAGGCCTGCTGTCTCCTTAAAACTGATTTAAATGATCAAATGTTCTCAAAGTCGTCTCCTCTCTTCCTTTCTGCATGAAGGTGACCCACCGGTCCTACACTCCCACTTCCTGCTCGTTTACTTACAGCTGCCTTCTTTCTGCTGTTTCATTTCTTCTTTTACGTATTTCTCAATCCAGTGCACGTCTCTCGCTGTGAACCAAATTCCACCAATAAAACGGAGCAGGAACACAGTGGTCGGTAGCAATGACTGCTGGTGGAGCCGCATCATTAAAGCCCAGAGGACTCCCCGGTGAAGAGCGCTGCCTTTCTGCTCTCCGCTCCAGAAACACACCGGCTCCATCATCTCAAACCGCCGTGAGAGGCCACTCGTCCCCCGACAGACGTCCTCTGACATCAGTGTGGTCGCGTGATGCCCGCTAATTAGTTTCTCTTTCACCCTAATATATCAACCTGTGTTTATGTTTCTTCTCTGAGGAACACAAAGTCAATCTCTGCTCAGCTTTGGTTGATGAGACTGAGAGAAGCTGCTGGAGGTACGAGAGAGAAAGCAGAGAATACCCACTTAGCCCAGAACAGCATTAATGTGATCCACACAAACATTAACTCACCTGGTCCAGTTCTTCCTGCTACTACCACAGGAACATGTGTTTTACATGGAAGCTATCGGCTCCATTTAACAGCACAAACACCATAATTACACTGTAATAATATATGATTATTGTGTACATATATTACTGTAAAACACACATTTCTATGAATCCTGTGTTGCGAACTCAAACACAAAGATGAATTCTCTTTGATTGTGGAAAGAAGAAGCTGGTTTCTAACATCTCAAGTCTCTTCTCTGTGAATCCCTGACTGACGTATCATTAGACACCAGGCTCCATACAGCTGTCGGCGAGTCCATGTATCCAATATCACGTTGTCAGATCGTTTGTCAGATCGTTTACGTTACACAGCAACAACAACATGTGTCACTCGATACCCGATCTCTACATCCTGCCTGATCGCTGCTGCACATGTGCAGACTAGTACTACACACCTGCGGTTAAACACTTGAGCACCTTATTGTTTTCCATTTAGAGTCAAACAGACCATAAAGCAGGGGATGCTTTAGGGCGGGGCTACACGGTGATTGACAGGTCTCTACCAGAGACGTATACGTCACTCCTCCTCAGTCCTGATATGGTCACTTCCTGTTTACTGGTTGCAAAACAACAAGGCTTCAAAACTGTAGTCAGTCTGTGGTTCAGATCTTATTTTGTAAAATGTTTTTCTGGTCGTTGCGTTGACTCTGCATGTGACAGAGCTGTGATGACTTCAGGTCTAACGACGAAGTACAAACTACCGTCCGACTCCGTGACCCGAGACAACAGACATGAAGTTGAACCAGACTGTCTGTGTCGGAGCTCATCAATCCATCAGACGGCCCGGAGCTCATAGATCCCCGATGATAAATCTGTCGGCCGAGGCCCAATCTGACGAAGGGGTGACAGGAAGTCGATGGAACAACGGGGCTCTGCTGCCGGACGTCGATCAGTTCCACACGTGCGTGACTCTGGAACCTTCAGAGCCAAGTGAGGAGGAAGCAGATAGATGTATTCCTGCTGCACTGCAATCGTGCTGCAGAGTTACACACACACAGAGTTCCTCTCTCGGGTTCGCAGGAAGATGTTTGTGGAGAGAATGATGAGATCTGTTCTTCCAGTCAATTAGTTCCCAGTCAGTCCTTTCGTCAGAGCACAGCAGATCAGAGTTAAAAATTGTCATTGAATTCAACTTTTATGGAAGATAAAGTTCAAAATAATAAATACATTATGAATCAAAAGATGCTAAAGAAACCCTTTAAATGAATCACTTATTTTAAGGTAATATTTCCCCAAATCAACGACTGCTTGTTAATTCACTAATTAACTGATCAATTAGTACATTTTGACATCAATTTGTATTTATTTCCCTAAAATCAGTAAATTGCAAAGTTTATTTCCAGGAAACAGCAAAGAGTAACTTACACATGTTTCTCTCTTTTATATGAGAAATAATTCATTTTTTTAATGTTTGAGTCTTTGTGTCTTCGATAGATTATAAATCATTTCATTGTTGGAGTCTCGGTCTCTCTCGGTTGGACCTCCAGCCCTCCTGATGAACGCTCTGCTGAGGTCCTCCACACGTCTCTGTGTGTACATCACTTCTCTTCCTCGTTGTTGATGCGAGCAGCTCATCCTGCTCTTTGGTCTTTTCCTGCTTTACACACCTTACGCCGAGAGGACCACGCTTTCATCTCGGTGCAGATTTGCAGATCAGCTGAGATTTGTAGCCTGCAGCGTTTTAAGGGGAGAAAAAGAACTGATGCTCTTTCACATTCAGAAATGACGGCACATGAAGAGAACAAGAGGTAACAGAGTGCTGTGATCATCAGAAGGCATAAGAACCATCAACAGGGAATCAGAATGCTGTTTTTGACGCACAGATTCTGTTGTTTGCTGCAGTTTCCTTCAGAAAATCAAAGTGCATGTCTGCTTCCAGTCAAATAAAAGAACTCATTAGCATGTTTATCTCCGCGTGGTGAGCGCCTCCGTGCTCCTAAAAGGACTGGAGGGGGGTAATGGCCAAAATGCTTTTCCTTTCTCTCACCCTGCCGTGTTTCAGTCACCATGGAGACTGAAACGAGCATCGTTAGATGATGTCATTCTGTGTCAGAGCTGTGACTCTGCAGAATAACAGCTCACACGCCTGAGACAGGAAGCATCACGTGTTCACACCATCAAGCTCAGCTCCGTGGACGCGTCTGCTTTTTAGACTCGGCCTGATTGACGCTCTTCTTTTTCCGCTTCAGTCGTTCATTCGTCGTCGTGTTTCCTGCAGGCCGTTCTTCGTAGCTTTAGCTATGAAAACAATGAACGAGCTGTAAAGCCGTTCGTATGGAATCCGTTTGATCTTCAACCAGGAAGTAACAGACTCCGCTGTGTCCTCCAGGAGAACGCTGTTTGTGCCTCGTGTGAAACGAGAAATCATCGTTGATTTGTTTGTCACGTAACATGCGTACATGAGTAACGCCGCTTCAGCAGTTATTTGTAACCCAAACCACCATCGAGTTGTTTCCTGTGCAGACTTCAGTAAGAGAACGCATGAAGAAATGAGGAAACACTTTTAGTAAGATATCGAATATTGTACGAACCGTTGTGTGAGGACACCAGGCAGCAACGAAGTCAAAGCTTCACGTGTTAAAGCTGCATTCTCTCTAGTGTCCAGCAGGGGGCGACTCCTC
>NW_022282585.1:0-4829 GCF_004355925.1 Anarrhichthys ocellatus
GTGATTGACAGGTCTCTACCAGAGACGTTGTCAGGTCTGGGAGTTGTTCATGTTTTCGTCTTGAAACTTTATCACTTTCACTTCATGAAAGCTAATTGTAACATGTTGAATACCTAAATATGTTGAAGACCAAAAACCAAGATGGCGACAGTAAAAAACCAAGATGGCGACGGCCAAAATGTCAAACGCAAGGCTTCAAAACAACAGTCCACAAACCAAAGAGTGACATCACGGTGACTACATCCACTTCTGATCAACAGCCGATGGTTCTACTCATAAACATTTCACATCTGTTCCCACAGAAACAGCTGGAAGATCCAGTTTGAACTCAGCAACTTTCTTTTGACTTTATCCAGATCATTCTTTTGTAAAAGTGTAATATTAATATTCTGAAGAGATAATCAATAATCTGTTGCCACTTCCTTTCAGTAGAAACAACACAACTTCATCCCCTTTAAAGTTGATGTAATGAACTTTATTCCCACATGACCATCTACTTTTCAAACTAACTCAGTAGTTTTGTTGTATGTATGTCACATGTAAGGTGCAGAAATTGACTCACGTTACTGGATTTGGTCTATATGTTTGACTAAATAGGTACGTTTTGGGTTTCTATTGTGTTTAAAACGATGAAATGATCAGTTCACTGACTGCTCTGTATGTCTCACGTCTGACACTAACAGGCTATAAACAGCTGATGTCTGTGATCACACTCCGACTGTCACATGATTCAAACTGTGATTTTACTGTCTGTCTGTCTGTCGAGAGAGAGAGACAGAGGAAGAAGAGAACACAGGACCGTCTCTGAAGTTTTACAATCCAGTTGTTGAAGCAGAAGCAGAGGTACGTAACTCTAAGTACTGTATTATCTTTTCATGCTACGTTCTACTTCTACTCCACTACATTATCTGACAGCCTTCATTACTTTACAGATGAACATATAGAGGTTTATGAAATATGATGCTTTGTTGATTAAAAACTACCAAACCGTATGAACAGTTAGAGGTGAAATGATTTGCCAATTAATGGATCAAAACAGTCGATTGAAAACACAAAAACACTTCCTCTTTAGTCCACAGGGACCGCCAAACTCATCAATCAAATGAAAGCTCCTCAGAGTAGCTTTAAGTAGAAGAGTCTTTCTTAAAGCTCTTCTTCTGTTGCACCACGAGACTCTCAGTGTGTCCTCATACTGATGATGGTGGTTTTGAACACTTCATACAAGTTCACTTGCCTTAAGGTAGCGAGAGTATGGATAACAAGAGTGTCCTTCACTTAACCCACACTTGATGCACACTTGTCCTAATGCCACTTGAAGGGCATCCCACAATGCATCACTGTCAACACTAACAGCAGTCCAGCTGTTGCAGACTGTGGCTGTAAGCTGCTTCTATGAGTTTAAGAGGTGAATTCATCATGATGTCATTAAACATAATCATTATGAAGACTCTGTTTTTATGTTTTATTTCTTCATAGTGCAACGCTCAGGTGTTTTTATGATTTTATTCAAAATGATGTATTCTACACTTATAATAATAATAATAAATGAAGACATAATAATATGCAACTGCACATCTTATATTTTATAACAATGAGTGTTATATAGTCTTAGTTTGATTATCACTTATCTGTTCATCTTAATGTGAAAATAACTAAAACACGTCACACAGGTGGACACCTGGCTGCTCGTAACATCTGTATTGTGACGCTGAAGGTTGAGAGAACGTCAGCTGATAGACCAGGTGTGTTCCCGGCTCACCTGAGCCGGATTGGGAGGCCTCTCTTTCTTTGTCCTCCGCTCATTTTTGAACGATCTCCCATCTCCACCGGCTGTGCAGCTTTTGGCAGCGTCTCTTTTTAAAATCTCTGTCATGCCAACAAAGCAGACTGGAGTTTGAATTTAGGACACAGACAATAAGATGCATGGTGAATGGCTTCATGCTTCTGTGTGTCAGCAGATCATTATTACTGCACATCTTAAGGTCGCTCCTCTCTGCGTGGAATGTAGTCATGAAATATAACTCAATATTAATAAAGAGCCTTAGATTGCAGTGCCTCTTCAATTTGTATTCAGTATTTAAGTCTGCTGCATAAATTATTGTAATAAACTACAGTGATATTGTATTAAATGTAGTTTTTTGTTGTTGTTGTGGGGGAATTAAATGCAAAAAGAGCAGATTTTATTATTTATTATAAATGAACAGTAACATGCTGGCATATACGGTAAAATGACCGTAAAACCCAGTTATTATCACATAATGTAATTCAATAGACAATAAGATGCTGTTAAAATTATTTACAGTAGCTGCACTGTAAAATAAGGAGTTTTATTCTGAAGACCAGAAGACGTGATGCCCACTGAGGGGACGGAGCCCTCATCTTTCAGGTGGACTGAGGAGATTGTGGGGCTCATTTTAACGTGTTGGAAGGCAAATTCCTCCTTAATGCTCATTAAAAAAGTTTAAGGTCGTTGCATCAGAGACGCAGAGAGAGAGAGAGAGAGAGAGAGAGAGAACAGGGAAAAAGACAGGTAGAGAGGCAAAGGCACGCGCACACGTGCATGCGCCAAAAAAAACCTACAGGTCAACAGTGGCAAAAAAAATGAATAAAGAACGCCTCCTCTGCTGCACATGAACCCGCACAGCAATACTAATAATACTGCTAATCACTGTGCTGTAGCAGTAATACTACCACAGTACTGCTCATACTGCAACCAGCGCACAGCGTGACACCCCGGAGCTGCTGTCATGTCGCATTTCATTAAGATTTACAACCACAAGCGTCCGCTCCAAGCAGCAGCAGTGCGGCATCACCGGCGGGAAACACGCAGTGAGTGCGGGGTGAGGAGCAACACAGCGACGCTACTAAAACATAATAAATCAACCAGCAACATCTTGTCCCCGTGTTGTTGTTTTCTTACCAGTACAGCAGCTTGTTGTGCAGGATCGCGGGCGTTTTGTCCGAGGCGCAGTTGATGCACCACATTGTTGCTGATGATGATGATGATGATGATGATGAACGCTGCTGCTGCTGCAACAACAACCAGGAGGAGACCGAGAGAGGGAGACAGGTGGGTGAGAGAGAGAGAGAGAGAGAGAGAGAGAGAGAGAGAGAGAGAGACAGGTGAGGGAGAGAGAGAGATACCGACCGACTATCCAGGGCTGCCTCAGCCTCTCTCTCTCTCTCTCTCTCTCTCTCTCTCTCTCTCTCCTGCTCTGTGTCCACCTCTCTCCCTCCCTCCCTCTCTCTCTCTCTCTCTCCCTCTCTCCCTCCCTCCCTCCCTCTCCGTCAGCAGCGCATCATCTTCCCTCCTTCATCGCTTCTCTCTCTTTATAGCATCTGAAAGCGTTTATAGTTTCCTCTTTTCTTCTTCAAACTTCCCCACAATGTATAATGAAGGTAAATGTGGCTCTGCCTGTGAAGCTGTGGACCTTAAAGGAACTCTTCAGCTGTTTGTTTGTTAAAACTTCAGCGACTTTCAGGAGACAACAGATTTATATGAAGGGAAATGGAGAGAGACTTCATGTCTACTGACGACATGAGGAAATTGAAAGCGGTTTGAATAAATGCTGATCAGGCGCCATGCAGCAGTTTGTGATACAATGAGACTGAATCCTTCTGCTGGAAAGTGATCGCTGTATCCGATGCAGTCTCAAGGTGAAAAGTAGAAAGAAATGCATCGCCGAAATAGATTAGGAGAAGAACTGACATTGAACTGGTGAAAAAGAAAAGGTAAAAGCTAAATGGACGTGTACTTGTGTAGCATCTTTCTAGTGTTATGACCACTCAAAGCGCTTTAACACTAACCCATTCACACCGATGGCACAGCCTCACCGGGAGCAGTTTCTGGGGTAAAGTGTTTTGCTAAAGGACACATGAAGGACTGGAGGAGCTGGGAATCGAACCGCCGATCCTCTGATTGAAGGTCACAGTCACAGTCGGTGACAAAAGAACATCGGTGGGGTCGTTAAGGATCACAGCTGGCCGAGAGGAGACCGGACGCAGCTCTGGAGACGATAATTAATGAAAAATGAATGAAAACAGGATGAAAAGTGAGACTTTTGAGAGTTTGTTGTGTTTGCGTAACAAGCGTGGAATGAGAATCTCAGGGATTGTCACACTATCAAAACAGCAAACAGAGTGTTGTGCTGCTTATTTCAGTGACGAGGAGCTTCCCATCAGCAGAGCGATGAGCGACAGCCTCGGAGCGGCGGGTAAAGTGGGCGAAACGCCAGCGTCACAGAGACCTAAACACTCGAGCTCATTCTGCTGTCATGAGGCGTTCAACGTAAATGTGCTGAAAGACATAAGGAGAGCGATATGCATCTCAGCACAGTGTGTCTGCATGTAAAGACTAAACATCGAGGGCTTTAGACATGAAATATTACAAACTACTCATTGAGTTAAACTAGTCATCGGAGCAAAAATATGCAGAAACAGCAACAGCCCGTCCTGCCATTGGCTGTTTGTTCATCATTGATATTGAACTGTGGGAGTGGACACGTGTGTCCAGATCCACAATGATTCAGATTTATAAAACAGTACATAGAGTATGCAGGGTTTTATAAATCTGACGAAAAGAATACATATCCATATTTCTGTTTCTGTAGGTACACAGAGCTTAAGTCCTGAATTTATAGCTTCTTTTAAATCATCTGGTCCCTGAACAAAGGCCCAAAGGAGGGCCTCTTAAGCTTCACCTGAACAATGTCACTGAAAGTGACATTAAAAAACAACTACAACAAGATGCATAACAACTACAAAGACACACAAAACAACTACAAAGAGACACAAATACTTCACAGAGACACAAAACAACTACAAAGAGA
>NW_022282585.1:4839-7246 GCF_004355925.1 Anarrhichthys ocellatus
AAAACAACTACAAAGAGACACAAAACAACTACAAAGAGACAAAAATATTTCACAGAGACGCAAAACAACTACAGCGACTGGGGGTCTGGGCCCAGGGGCCCATTGTCTCCGTGTCCTGTTTTAATACAGTCACATTTGATTTCTTAAAAACATGACAGCTATGATTTTCCCTCAACCTGAGAACAACCTGCTGTCTTCTCACTCACAGAGAACCTGTTTGGTTATTTAAAATAAGGACTTGGTTGGTGGTAAACTACGCTGTATAAAAGATTAAAAAACAATTCTATCCATTCTGTCCACACAGCAGCAACAAACACCGACGCTGGGCTTCTACTGAACATGAACATGTTGAATGTACATTCATCACAACTCTTGAAGAAGAAAGTCAAGAGTTCACCGAAGTCAGCTGGGTTGATCCTCTGGGGAACGTGACTGTCTGTACAGCGTTTAATAATAATCCAAAAGTTGTTGAGATATTTCAGTCTGGACCATCCAGGGCCATCGGTACCACTAACGGTCTAAGAGGTCACTTCTCCGTACATTCTCTTGTGTATATTTGAGAACTTATTTGGGTTTTTTGGTTCTAGTGTTGTGAGGGTGGTGGTGCGTTTTGGGGACTCGTGTGCTGAACTAACTGACAAACATGGCCGCCTTTACGGAGCCACGCTAGTGTGGCTAACAATACGGAGAAGACAAAGAAAAACTACGACAGACCTCCACCGAGGAGGTTCTAGTTTGGGTTTGTTTGTATTATTTGTCAACAGGTTTATGGAAGAAACTACCGGCCCGATTTTCATGGACCTCGGTAGAAGGATGTAGCGTGAGCGGAAGAAGAAGCCGCTACATTCTGGAGGAGATCGGACTCACGGGGGCCGACATACAGATCATATGTCGGGGCCGTTCTTTAATCGATGAACGTTTTGTTTGATCACGAGTAGAATCAGTGATGTCAACATGAGAAGAGACGCAGTCCAGAAATACCAACAGATTTCTGTTATTGATTATAGATGATGATGATTGATTCTGTCCTTCCATCATCAAATCTCTCTCTCTCTCTCTTTTCTTTTTTCATCCATCCTTCAATCTCAGGACAGTTACCGTGGGCAACAAAGCGCGAAACATGAAAGAGCTTCCCCTCGGTTTCCAAGGCAACAGGAGCTGGGGCATTCCATAATTTTCTGCTCTGCTCGGTGACAAAATGTATTGACCCACACATCCTCTCTCTCTCTCTCTCTCTCTCTCTCTCTCTCTCTCTCTCTCTCTCTACGTCATCCTTCAGTTTCTGTTCTTCTTTCTGACCACTCATCTCTCTTTCCCCCTCCTCCCTTCTTTCTCTCTCTCCTCCCTCTTTCATTTAGCTTTGGCCTAATTCTTCTCTTTTATCGCTTTCCATGCTTTCTCTGTGTCTCTACTTTCTCTCCATCCATCCATCTCCCCCCTCCACCCTTCTCTCCTCCCTCCACAGTGACTCTTCAGCCTCGGGAAAAACTTCTATAATTCATCATTACTTCTCATAAGCTGCCGCCGCCCTCCTCCTCCTCCTCCTCCTCCTCCTCCTCCTCCTGCCTCTCCTCTAGTGTCTCCATTCATTCCTTCCAACCTTAATTTGTTTGTTCATTTATTTCTTCCCTTCAGTCTGTCATCTGTCCCTATTTATTCTATTTTAACCCTCTTTGTGTCAGATTTCAGAGTAAGAAGAAAGAAAAGGAGATGACATGTGGTGTCGTAGTATTTCAGGGTTATTGAGGGTTAGAGGGTCAGTCTGCAGCCACGTGTTCAGACCAGTCAGCTATCCATAAGAACAGTAACGTCTCCTGGAAATCAGGTTGATGTGTGTCTGGTTTGTGTTCCAGATGACGTGGAGACAACCAGACTTTGGTTGAGGTGAGGGGAAGATCGTGGGTTCGGTTAAATGTTAATAAAAACACATTTTCTGTAATAAACCAGATCAGAACAACATTAGTTTACTTCCCATATATACATAAAATGATTCCTCATGTTTAAGGTGCTTTGTCTGAGATTTTGGGAGCATTTCAGCCGAATGGCTCTCAACATGTCTCAAACTCACAGCTAACAGCGCTAACGGTACAAACTACGGTGAAAGTGCTAACAGCGCTAACGTTTACTGAAGGGGGAACCGGAGTCTATCTGGACTATAGACTAGATAAGAAGTGGACTTAGTCATGGTGACGTCTCTCATTGGTTTGTGGACTGATGTTTTGAAGCCTGGAGTTTCTCGATTTCACCGTCGCCATCTTGGATTACGGCTGTCGCCATGTTGTTGTTTTTGCATCCAGTGAACAGGAAGTGACCATATCTGGACTGAGGAGGAGTGACGTAGAGACGCCGTATACGTCTCCGGTAGAGACCTGTCAATCACTGTGTAGCCCCGCCCTAAAGCATCCCC
>NW_022282586.1:0-5000 GCF_004355925.1 Anarrhichthys ocellatus
GACCAGCAGCTCCTGTGATCTGAGGGGTTACATGTTTGGTGTCTCTGAAGAGAGCAGATCGTTTAGAGTCAGTTAGAAAAGGAAATAAAGTTTGATTCAACGTGAGAGCAACGTGCTAAATTTGTGCTTTCTATAGATCAACCGTTACATATAAGAAAGATGTTGTGTTTCACAGGAAGTGAAAGTGATGTGATTCCAAAATAAAACAATATAAGAGAAGACAATGAGCTTCTGTGTATTGCTGTTGAATGTCTCCCCAGCTCTCTGGTGACGTTTTGAAACCCAACTACCATCGAGTGTCGAGTTTAAACCATCAAACAGTGACCAGAGAGGATTTTAGGGGTTTGTGTGAATGCTTTAAGTTGAAAAACTCTGCAGACAAAATACATTTCAACATTTCATTGTGACTTTAAAACTACGAACACATCTCCTCACTTAAGTGTTGGTTTAAGTTAGGTGAACAGAATTTATTTAGTGGCGCTCACAGCGTTGATAAATTTAACTTTTTATTACCTGACATTTAGAAGTAGGTATTGTGGAGTTAATTCTAGAGATTTTCCGATACCATTTATTTATTCCCGATGCGTATTGGCCGATAGCAGTTAAATTAATAATAATTATTATATTCAGCTGCTTAGATCTAGTGTTTGGAAGTTAAAAGGTCATCATTTCTCTTTAATATCTATTTTATATCGCTGTGAAAACCTTCAAACAACTCCTTCACCAAAAACACTACATTTTAAAAGATTACATTTGAACACATCACGATAGCTCAATACTCCTTTTTACTGAGCTTGAACGCATCATAATGTTGACTCGATGCAACCTTCGTTAGCGTTAGCACCGTTATGTTGCCAAGCAGGCGCTAACGGCTAACGCTAACGCTAACTAGCTCTCCTCCAGCAGATTTCAACACTAGATTAGTTGTTCACAGTGTAACGTTATCGGGAAAAAGAAAGTAAAGGTGCAGGAGGCGTCTAACACTGGTACTAGTTTGCACATGCTCAGTAACGATCGGGCAGGACGTACAAGTGACACGTGTTGTTGTTGTTGCTGTGTAGCGTAAATGAGCTGATAAAAAATATGATAACGTTATTTGGGAGTCGGTGCATGGACTCGCGTACTCGTCGATACCCGATCCAGCATTTTAGAGCCGTATCGGAGGCCTTTCTGATACCGGTATCGGAACTAGTCTCGTTGATTCCCGTCCCTGCTAGAAAAGCCGGTGTACCCAAACTGGGCAGTGTCCTGCTTTGTTTTAGCTTCCTCAGACGTTCTTTCTACCAGAGATATAGGACGAGTCAGAGAGTCAGCGTCACATCTGACCTTAACATGTGTGCTTTTCCATTTTTGGTGTTTGTGTTGCATCGAGAGAAACCAAACGTCTGGCCCCCTCACGACGTCTCCGTGACTGGACTCTCCCCTCTGCTCTCTAGCGTTTGGTCGGCGTCTCTCTCATCGCCTCCCTCGGTCTGGATCGCGGCGTGGAGGTCAACGGGGCAGGGGGGACTCGAACCCGCGTCCTCGCTCTGGACGTCGGTGTGAGTCTGGTCGTCGGCAGACTCCGTCTCTCCGCTCGGAGGGCTGGGACTCTGGCTGTTGGTGTCGCGTGAAGCAGAGTTGGCGCTCGAGGTGCGAGCGGGACGCGGTTCAAACGGGTCATCGGCATGCGACGGTGGCGAGGCGGAGTGTGTTTCTCTGGACGTCTGAGCGTCTGCTGACTCGGTGTGTGTGTCACCTGTGTGATCACTCTCCTGTGGAGTGTATTCAGTCGTGTTCGGCCCAAGTGGTTGTTCTCCAGAGTCCAGGGTGTGACAGCGACCCAGGGGCCGCTCTCTGAGCCGGGGCCCGGCGTCAAGGCTCGCCGAGGGGCAGCTGACCTCCACCGTCTCCCCTCGCCTCAACCGCCTCATGTCTGGATTCCCCTGGGAGGAAAAATGAAGATCAGGGCTGAAAACTTTGAAATTAATATAAGGAAATATTTTAAAATGCAGCTTTAACACATGAAGCATCGGCTTCACTCTACAGAATCGGAGGCTAAGTCCACTTTGTTATACAGTCTACGATAAAACCTGTTAGTCCCTCGTATGAGTCGAGAATCAGGAACACTTGATCCTACATTTCCCACAATGCAACTAATGGCATATGCATGATAAATCCATCTTCCCAATTCCACATTTTACATTTTTATAGCGCCTTTATTGCAATTTGACACTCATTCATCCACAGAGACTATTTTAACCTGTTGGTGGCGCTACAGGAAAAGTCATTAGGGTTCATCCTCCGAGGATACTGAATGTCTGAATTTTCACCGTGGAGCAACACTAAAAACCAGACGGTGAGGATGTGCACACGTGTACCTGGTTCAGGTTTGTTGAACACCTGGAGGGGGGACCAGAGGAACCCTTCTTCATCTGCTGAACCCTGAATCAAAGCACATTCAAACACAAGTTATTACTTCACAGTAGTTGGAGGTCTCTTGTGAGAGCTGGAGGTCGGTGAGAGGAGGATACCTGCTGATGGACTGGGCCAGCTTCTGTCTCCTGCCGTTGTTGTGATCCTGTAGCCTCAGACGCTGCACGAACGAATGAGCTGCAGCAACAACAAGTAGGGAATTAAAATCATATAATAACGACTGAAAGAGTGACACTTTAAGTACTTTTGACAAAAGATCTGAAAACTCAGTACAGATAAATAATTTTGTTCCAAAGCGGCATCTTCTCTTGTAGACAGAGTTCTGATATTAAATTACCCAGAGCTCCTTTGGGCACAGACAGGAGTTTGATTGGTTCGGCATCGGGAGAAAGCCCCGACGCTTTCTGCAGAGCTCTCAGGATCTCCGTGTTCTGCAGAAGAAAACGGTAAAAAAAGTTACGGCTCATATTGTTGTTCTGATTATCATCACTACCAATGCTTCTTTAATGCTGATGAGCGTGCGTGAAAGGATGGTGACTAACTGATGAGACATTTAAACATTCGTGCACATGAATATGTGACAAGCTTGACACTTTCTCTCCACCTTGCCACCCAGCTCGTAGGCGCAGTCCAGCGGCGTCCTCTGCCTCTTGTTCCTGAGGCCGGCCGAGGCTCCGCCCCTGAGCAGCAGCTCCACCAGCGCCTGGTGTCCCCCCCGCACTGCCTCATGGAGCGCCGTGTTGCCCTGAAGGTTCACCACGTTCACCAGCGCGTCGCTCTGCTCGGAGACACGGCACCGTTTTATTCTCAGCACGTCTTTAAGAAACCGATGCTGTGAAGAAGCTTTTCATCACTGGACTGAAGTACAGTACAAGTACCTTTAATATGTACTAGAGTATTTGCATTTTCTGCTGCATTCTACTTCTCCTCCATCAGAGGTACATACTGTACTACAGCCCAGAGATACGTGGTTCTCACAGGACATCAGATATAAGAGTAAAACATCTGATCCATCAATACGTGAAGGTGTTCACCTGTAACAAGGTGGAGGCTGACTCCAGGTTCCCACAGAGACAGGCCTGTATCAGAGGCGTGTTGCCATATTGATCCTTCTTGTTCAGTTTGGCGTTGCACTCAAGCAGAAATCTCACCACCTAAAAAACACACACACACACACACAAATCTGTGTGAGGCGGGTAAACACACAAACCACTCGACTCTCATGAACGATATTTGTAGCATCTATAGTGACAGAGCTGCTAAGATTAGTACGAACGACTAATTGATTAATCTAGAAACTAATCTATGCTGATAAATAAGCGTCCCCTGCCCCCCTACCTGGACGTGGCTGTTCTGGCTGGCCAGGTGAAGCGGCGTGGCGCTCTGGTTGGTGCGGGCGTTGACGTTGGCTCCGTGGCGGATCAGCAGGCCGGCCAGCGCAGAGCGGCCGTGCAGAGCGGCGACGTGCAGCGGCGTGAAACCGCCGGCGTTGCAGCTGTTGACCCCGAGGGCTCCGGCCTGCAGGACGGACATCTGAGGGACATAAAGAGGACAATGAGGGTAAAAACACCTCCTCCTGTCCACGCGTCCCGTGCACAGTCGGCCTCCGATACCTTACCTTCTGAGTGGGGGCGCAGGTCGGACACTGACACAGCGGGTGGCACAGCGGAGCCTCGGACCGAAGCTCTCCCTCCTCCTCCTCCTCCTCCTCCTCATCCGTCCACTCCAACAGGTAACGCACCTGAAACACACACACGGATGAAAACAGCTCTCATTGTTGAGTCCACTTCCACAGAAGACAGAGAAACTTTGTCCTCACCATCTCCACGTCGCTGTCTGCAACGGCACGCAGCAGCTTCTCCACCTGTCAATCACACACAGCGTCAGTCACCATGGAAAAGACATCTCAAGGAGCCTCAGTACTACCGTTTATATCCAGCTTCTACTACAGTGAATACTACGGATATCACCACCACCAGACTACCGTCGCTCTGATGGTTTCTCTGTTACCTCTCGGTGTCGGACCCGTTGCTCCTCCGGTTTGACCTTGGAACCCAGAGAGGAGGTGCTGGAGACGGAGGAGCGACGGCTGCTGCAGTCTGAGGCCTGAGGAGATCGACGGGGAGACTGAGGAGATGGACACAGAGGAAATATAAATAGGTTCTTTCCACTGAGGCTCTAAACCAACAACAGGTGCAAAAAGTACAGTAATGCCGAGGAACAGAGATCTGAATCAAGTGTGTTTTTATAGGAAGCAATGCTGGTCCATTTAGAGTCACACAGACCATAAAGCAGGGGATGCTTTAGGGCGGGGCTACACAGTGATTGACAGGTCTCTACCAGATACGTATACGGCGTCTCTACGTCACTCTTCCTCAGTCCAGATATGGTCACTTCCTGTTGACTGGTTGCAAAAATCCAAGATGGCGACGGCCAAATCGCTAAACTCGAGGCTTCATAAAATCAGTCAACAAACTCGACAGAGACATCAGAGGAGATCAGACTCACATCGACTCTGCCGCGCTGACGGCCATTCTGACTCGACTGCAACAACACGAGGATCTGCAACAAGACAGAACACACAC
>NW_022282586.1:6076-6870 GCF_004355925.1 Anarrhichthys ocellatus
GTGAGTGAGTGAGTGAGTGAGTGAGTGAGTGCGCGTCGCTGACCTTAGAGTTGAGCGCACAGCGCAGCGGCGAGTCCTTGCTCTTGTTGAGGACGTCGGTGCTCGCTCCGTTCTCCAGCAGCACCTGGATGATTCCCTCGTAGCCCCAGCGGGCCGCCATGTGCAGCGCCGCGTCGCCTTTGTCGTTCTGCAGGTCCAGGCAGCACGTTTGGAGGTCGTAGTACACCAGAGCCTTCACACACTGACACACACACACACGCAATGAAGATACAGACATCTGCAGCTAACAGCTTAACATGTCCGTTACACTCTGCATTCACCGATTCATTGTTTGGTCTATTAAAGGGACAGTTGGGTTAGTTAGGGACTAATTGACAATACCACTACTACTACTAATAATACTAATAATAATAATAAGACGGGATCTGGACGGAATAACTTGTAATAAAGACAAAGTGAGTGACTTACGTCCTCGTGTCCGTACATGCAGGCGAGGTGCAGCGGTGTGTTGCCGCTGTTGTCCTGAGCGTCCGTGTTGGCCGTGTAGTGCAGCAGCAGCAGCTACAGGACAACAAGGAGATTATTCATCAAGTTTAACGTCAGATATCGGTTTTTTAAATTTATTTATATATATATATTTATTATCACTGCCTTTGTGTTCTATCATTGTGATCTTAATTCATCTGTAAATATGTGTATTTATGTTTCGGAGACACTACAGGTCAATAGGGTGTGTAGGACTGTGTGTAGTGTGTGTAGGACTGTGTGTAGTGTGTAGGACTGTGTGTAGTGTG
>NW_022282586.1:6880-7245 GCF_004355925.1 Anarrhichthys ocellatus
AGGACTGTGTGTAGGACTGTGTGTAGGACTGTGTGTAGGACTGTGTGTAGTGTGTGCGTCGGACTGTGTGTAGTGTGTGCGTCGGACTGTGTGTAGTGTGTGTAGGAGTGTGTGTAGTGTGTAGGACTGTGTGTAGTGTGTGTGCGCCGGACTGTGTGTAGTGTGTGTAGGAGTGTGTGTAGTGTGTAGGACTGTGTGTAGGACTGTGTGTAGTGTGTGCGTCGGACTGTGTGTGTTCACCGTGACTCCCTGGTATCCCCTCTGACAGGCCAGGTGCAGCGGTGTGAGGGCGTGGTAGTCTGTGGCGTTGACCGGCGCTCCTTTACACACCAGCAGGTCGATCAGCTTGGCCTGACCTGTCGCGC
>NW_022282587.1:0-7244 GCF_004355925.1 Anarrhichthys ocellatus
ACATACATACATACATATATATATATATATATATATATATATACATACATACATACATATATATATATATATATATATATATATATTGTTCTTCATTCACAGAAACACTGACCAGCTGGCTGCTGATCAGTCTGGCCAGACTCTCGTCGTCTTGGCGCCTCCTCGTCTCCTCCTGCAGCAGCTCCTCCTCCTCAGCCAACAGACTCTGGATGAACTCCTCACTGGCTCTCCTCTCCTCCTCGTCCAGTACTCGCTTCTCCTCCGTCAGCTGACAACAACAACAAGGACCTGAACCAACTGAATGACATGTTCTGAGCAGGATCAGAATACAATTTAACACAATTAGTGTCCGATCACCTGAAACTAAGAGTCGTTGTGTTTTCATGAGGTCAGAATGAGTCCTTCATATTTATGGTTTCTACAGGAGCCCGGAAGGGACAAACCAAACACCGACTCCAGAGAGACTTTCATGTTTTTACGTTATCTGAAGGTCGGGATAGGAACTGAAACCTGGTATTAATATCGCACTGGAAACTTATCTAGAATGTCAAATATTAACTTTATTAAGCGACTTTGCTGTTGTAAACATTACTGCTGCTGTAGAAACTATATTTAGTTATGTTCAAAATATAAATAAACTCTAATCCTGTTTTGAATTGATTTTAAATGATCCCTGTTCTTAAAAACATGTATTTAGAGCAGGGGTCTCAAACTCATCTTCACTCTGGGCCACATCAGCATCACAGTCGCCCACAAAGGCCCGGTTGTAAATGTAAGACTGTGTAAATGTAACTACTCCTAACATATTGGTAAATAACTGTCTCTGCATTTGATTATTGTTTATTCAAGTGTTAAAATATTGTACATGCAGTTATATAAATGTAGAAATATATTTAAGCACATATCTGTTATAACTTAAATCCTTTTCATTTATCGTTAAGAAACCCACATTACTCTATCAAAGATCAAACTATTAAAGAAAATAGCAAAGACAAATATCAAACACAAGTTATTACAATAACTGTTCAAAGCTTAAAATCCTTTCAAGGGTGCGTTTGCACAATCCCACGTGAAGTATTTCACGTGTTGTAAAGTCACGTTTAGTCTTCAATGTACTCACAATACATTTCCATGTCACATGTAGGGTAACCAGCCAAAGAGCTGCTTCTATGACTGTGTGTTTAAATATCTCATAACTTCGACTTTCTATCTCATAACTTCGACTATGGGGATATTTTTATTACCAAGTCTAACTTTTAATTATTTTTTTAACTTTTTTTTTTTTTTTGCTGGCGGATTCACGAGCCACATAAAATGACGTGGCGGGCCGCATTCGGCCCGCGGGCCTTGAGTTTGAGACCCCTGATTTAGAGTATTGATAAGAGTAGCTTCTAGTAAAGATACTCATCTCTACCGGTAGCACTCAAACACAAAGATCTCTAAATCTTACACACTGTTCCTTTGAATACAATGAAAACACACAATCTTGAAATCTATTTAGAAATGTATAAAAACTACCAGAACTTAAAGTCTGTAATGATTAAATACTTTATTAAAAGGGACAGTTAGTCCCATAAAAATGTGTGTAAATCAACCTATCACTCAATAACACTCACTTATTATAGTAATAATCATAATTATTATTATGACAACATAATTATAATAAATAATAATTATTATAGAATAAACTTACTTTGGTGACCTGATCCTCATATTCCTGCTTCAGCTCTCCAGGCTGACTCACTCTGGGAAAACACACCGAGACTACACACACACACACACACACACACACACACACACACACACACACACACACACACACACACACACACACACTTTCCAGTGTTTCTGCAGCTACTTGTTGAATTCAGAGATTCTATTGTTTCTACAGAGTTTTCCTGTATTTTCATCTCATTTCACAATAACAATACATTTTATTTGTATTACTGTAACAAGGTACTCAAAGGCCCTTTTAAAAACAAACAATAAAAAAAAATAAAAATAAAAAAAATAAACAAAAACATACATAACTAACTTCACTGGTTAAAAGTTGATTTAAACAGACGAGGTTTTAGGGTTGGAGAATGTCTGAGGAGCTGGAGGAGAGAGATCCAGAGGGAGGGGACCCTGACCCCCTCCCTCTGGATCCCTTCAGGAGGTTGGAGTCTGGGAGGTTGGATCTGAGGTTGCGGGGGGAGCGTGTCGATGCAGGAGGTCAAAAAGGTAGGAGGAGGTTTAGGGTTGTGAAGGGCTTTACGTGTTTGCATGTTTAACAATGTGTGCATGTTTAACAATGTTTGCATGTTTAACAATGTGTGCATGTTTAACAATGTGTGCATGTTTAACAATGTTTGCATGTTTAACAATGTGTGCATGTTAAACAATGTTTATATGCTTGCTGCTTCTTGCAAGTCAGATTGTTATTAGAACACAACAAACATACAACTCTCCTCTCCCCAATAATATAAAGAATAAATGAACACAACCAGCTTCATGATATCACTTATTATGAGGATCATCAGCAGTATTATGGGATGTCTGTGTGTGTTGGTACCTCCTGGCTCCTCCTCAGCGGCGTCCTGCCCGTTGAGGCGGCGCTGACACTGCAGAGGGAAGCAGGTCTGGATCTGGTCCCACAGCTGCTGGTCCACCAGCGTGTTCTTCCTGCTGTTCAGACGAGCCCAGGTGGAAACTCTCTTCCTGCACAGCGGACAGCACAGTGTGGCTTTATCCACCGACTCCAGGAAGCACACCTGTAAACACATATAATAATATATTTAATACTATAGTATAATAAATAGTATTTACACAGCTGCAATGCTGTGTGGGGTCTCCTGGTGGTGATCAGATGTTGTTTTACAGTACAAATCACACTCTCCCCAGACAGGGTGCATAATAGACAAAAAAAACTTAGTACGTAACGGATTCCTTTACTGGAACTTTGTAGTCTCCTCCTACCAGCTGAACCCAGGACACTTCTTTAGTTCTGCATTTGACCCAAAGAGTATGGAACTTATGATCTGCTAACCAGACGCTAACTAAACTACTTCTAACTGATCCTGATGGAGACTTTTAGAGCTGAATCTTCTGCGTAAAGGAATGGATTGTAATCATAAGCTGACTTCATGTCATTGACAAAACAGGAAGTAAAGTGGCCCTTAAATGTTTCCCTGTGGGACCCCCCCACATTTAGTGGTAGTGGTGTGGACATTGTTCTCTGATCACTGTAGATGATAACAGGCAGAGCCCAGTTCCCTGAGATTTGTGATGCGACTGGCTGGCCTGCACTACCACACAGGCAGAACTCCTCCTCAACCCCTGCACTCAGCCGGACAAAGCCAAGGACAGCTGAGAAAAGTAGAACCAGCAAAAAGAACAACAACCAAGCCTACAACTTCAAAACAGATTTGCTCCATTGTCGCAGGATCCTAAATCTCCATCTGATGGCCTGGACAAGCAGCTATCTTCTCAAAGCAGGGCAAGTACTGAGAGTAAATGTGAGAGTAAAAGGCCGCAGGGAAAGCTAATGACTGGGCCTGAGACTCTGGTTGTTGGTGACTATGCTGTCAGATGTCAGAACACTGTACAGCAAGAATACCGAAATACTCTGCTTTCCGAAAGATATGGTCTCGAACATGAGACAAAATCCTGGACATCGTGGCTGACTATCCCACAGTGAAGAACATCATGGTGAATACAGAAGGTGTGATATTGTGAAACAACAGTCTGAAGTTCTGAAGCGAGACTTTATTGATCTGTTAAACACAGTCAGCTCTGTCAAGGCTGAGGTGTTTATCAGTGGTCCTCTTCCACCAGTCAGAGGAGGAGATGAAGGATTCAGCAGGCTGTTTGCACTGAACAAATGGCTGTCAACTGCATGTACTGACATTCAGTACATTTTATCAACAATTTCTACCTTTTCTGGGAGAGCAGACATCTTTTTAAGGTACATGGAGTTTGCCTGAACAAGTCGGGGGTGAAACTGTTTACCTCCAACCTATTTTTCTTCCTGCGTCAACCGTCTGTTGCTACTGCCAAGGACAAGACACAAGAGGAGTCTAAACAAGAGGTAACCACACAGCATCGCCATGAAGACCTTACGGGAAGGATGCCCCCAACTAAGGAGATCCACGAGGAAGAGTCTCCAACCTCACCATCAGGGGCCGCCTCTGATCTCCCACTTTCTCCCCCCCTCCAAGAGAAGGATTCTTTACCTCCCTCACCAGCACCCACTTCCACCCCCCAGACTCCATCCAGGTCCCCCTCCTCTCTACTCACACTCTCCCCATCCTCCCCCCACCTGGAGTTCACTGACCACATGAAAGCGCTGGTCATTGCTGGACCCAAACTCGCTCTCCACACTCACATTTTGTCTCCTATAATCTCTCCTTAACGTACAGCCCCACCTCCACCACTGGCTCTAAATCTTCAGCCAGTTTTGACACAATCGGTGAAGTTAGAGCGCCCGGCCCCTCCCCCACTTCCACCACGGCTCCACAACCATAAAGGCAATAATTGATATCTTCTGGGTCCAGGCTACAAGGCTAATGACACCAATGACTCTCTCCAGGAGAAGTCGGGGCCCTGTATGCAGCGAGCCTTCTCAACTCCTGTCCTAATAGTTTATAGAAAAAGAAATGTGAGGCTGCGAAGAAACAATAGTAAACCTGCAAACTTATCAAACTTAACATACATTCCTCGTCAGCCTGTCCAAATAAATTGGGCAAATAAAGCTTTAAACACGTTAAACTTAGCTTTATTAAATGTCAGGAAAAACATTTTTAATCAATGATTTTATTGTTAGGCACAAACTGGACTTTTTGTTTTTAACTGAAACATGGTTAAACCATGCAGCTGTTCTTAATAATAATAATAATAATAATAATGCATTTTATTTGCAATGCACTTTTCATTCGGAAAATCTCAGAGTGCCACAGAGCCAGTACATAGTAAAAACAAACTATAATAAAAATAACTAGTAAACATAAGCATAATAAAGAAATTTTAATTAAAAAATGATTGAATCAACACCTCACAACTTCAGTTTCATGAGTGAAACAAGAGCGCATAAGAAAGGAGGTGGAGCTGCTATTTTATTTAATGATTCTCTTCGTAAAGCAGATGTCCTTTGGTCATTTTAGTTATTTTGAATATGTGGCTCTGAACTCCACTCAAGCTTTATTCCTTAACATTTACAGACCACCTAAATACTGTGCAACCTTCTTTGATGAGTTTACTGAACTGCTGTCTATAATCTGTATTGATTTTGACTGTGTTGTTATTATTGGTGATTTTAATATCCATGTTGATAATCCCCATTTGATCTCACTCAGCATGTGACAGGATCCACCCCCAACAGGGGGCACACTCTGGACCTAATCATCACCAAACGTGTAAACATTTCCAAGGTTGCTGTGACTGATGTTGCACTCTCTGATCATTTCTGTGTTTTCTTTGAGAGTGCAATCTCCTTGCACACAAATGTCTAAACCGAGGTTGTGACGAAGCGTTACATCTCTGAAAACACCAGTGAACTATTTATTCAGAAGTTCTCCTCCACACCAGCCGTCTCTTGTATCTCAGTCAGTGAGCTTATAGATGGCTTCAATTCTAAAGTTAGAAATATTATTGATGCCATTGCACCCACTAAAGTGAAGGTTGTCTCGGGTAAGCAAAGATCTCCTTGGAGAAATGCCACGCTGGTCAGAATAGAGAAACGAGAGTCGGAAAGCTGAGCGCAGGTTGTGAAAAACAAATCTCCAGATTCACTGTGACATCTATAAAGAGAGACTTTCCAATTATAATTTGGAAATGCAAGGCAGTCCTTCTTCTCTGACATCATAACCAAAAACAATAACAATACACGCGCCTTATTGGCTACCGTCGACAGGCTAACAAACCCTCCAGTGTCAGTAGCTGCTGAGCTCCAATCCACCTGGGCATGCAATTACATTACATTACAGTCATTTAGCAGACACTTTTAATCAAAGCGACTTACAATTCAGATTCTATCACATTTCTACACTGTAGGCTCAGCTACGGGAGCAGTTGTGGGGTTAAGTGTCTTGCTCAAGGACACATCGACATGCGACTCGCAGAGCCGGGGATCGAACCTTCGATCCCCTGATTGAAGGACAGCCCTGCTCTCCACTTAGCCACAGTTGCAATCTATTTACCTCCTTTTTTACTGACAAAATTCAGAAAATTACACAAGCAGTCAGTGCCTCCACACCAACCACAGGATGTGTGTTGTCCCCTTCTCTGAATAACATCCATCCAAACATCATGACACAATTTCATTCAATCGACCGTAGAAGCCTAGAAGACATGATACAACATCTGAAGTCATCTTCCTGCTGCTTGGATATAATACCAACACACTTTTTATAAAATTTTTCAAACTGCATGACCACTGATCTCTTACACATTGTGAACACATCCCTTCTCTCAGGTGTCTTCCCACAAGCCCTAAAACCTGCAGTTATTAAACCGCTCCTAAAGAAGGCTAGTTTAGACTCCGCTACAATGAACAATGATAGGCCAATATCACACCTCCCATTGTTAAGTAAAATAACTGAAAAAGCATTTTCCCAACAGCTGAACAACTTCTTGGCCGTAAATAACTGTTTTGATGTCTTCCAGTCAGGCTTTCGACAGCACCACAGAACTGAAACTGCTCTTATTCAGGTTCTCAACGACATCCACTTAAACACAGACAATGGCAGAATTTCAGTCTTAGTATTACTGGATCTCAGTGCTGCATTCGACACGGTCGACCATGCCATACTACTAGAAAGACTAAACATCTGGGTGGGAC
The DNA here is from genome assembly GCF_004355925.1 of Anarrhichthys ocellatus. Taxonomy (NCBI): domain Eukaryota; kingdom Metazoa; phylum Chordata; class Actinopteri; order Perciformes; family Anarhichadidae; genus Anarrhichthys; species Anarrhichthys ocellatus. Next base: position 6,818 of record NW_022282587.1, read on the forward strand.
TCTCTGGCAGAGCACTTAACTGGTTTGAATCCTACTTGAAGGACCGAGAATACTTTGTGTCTGTAGCTAATTACACATCAGAGCTGACTAAAATGACATGTGGTGTTCCCCAAGGTTCAATACTGGGGCCTCTTCTGTTCAACATCTACATGCTTCCACTAGCTCAGATTATGGAAAACAACGAAGTGTGTTATCATAATTATGCAGACGACACATAAATCTACATAACTATATCACCAAGGGACTATAATCCCATACAAGGGCTGGGTAACTGCATTGAACAAATCAACAACTGGATGGGCCAGACTGTTCTTCCATTAAACAAAGATAAAACAGAAGTGATTGTTTTTGGTACCAAGGACGAACGATTGAAAATCATCGCTCAGCTTCAATCACTGATGTTAAAACCCACAAACAAGCCAGAAAT
>NW_022282588.1:0-7243 GCF_004355925.1 Anarrhichthys ocellatus
TCATATGTATAGGAAGGACACAGTTTTCTAGTCCAAGGATATGCTTCCTGGTACACTGACAATATACTTAATTCAAGAAAATTTGTGAAAGAAGTTAATTTGTATTTGTTTTCTAAGAGAAAAAAGGACCAGTGTGTGGGATGTAGGGGGGTCTATTAGCAGACGTGGAATATTGTATTCATAACATTTGCATAAGTGTATATCACATGAAACTAACAATCTGTGTGTTTTTGTTGGCGTAGAATGAGAATGAACACAAACCAAACACTGGGTTCTAAAGAATTCCTTTTGAGTTTTTAACATCACCTGAAGGCCATTGTAGTTCTCCGACACAGAGGGGTATTCAGTTGGTTGCTAGATGCTATTAAATCCTACACACCGCTCCTTTAAATCAGCACAAGAGCATCTTCATGTGTTTCCAAAATGTAAACCATTTGTTTATAAATGCTTTCCTATTAAATGTAGTCATGAGCATTTGGTTCTATCGTCTGTTAAACGTGACATCTTCCAAATATTGGAAGGACGATGCAGTCCAACCCACTTGCCAGACAGATTGTGATGTTGGACACGTTCAATGTTTGATGACAATGTTTTTCAATGTTAAATGCTCTTGTCTTTTAATGAATTAGTCCCATAATATCTGCACATGGCAAACAGAGTTTGGTTGAGCTTTGTATTTGCGTAAGGCTATGTACACGGTTATGTCACGGTCAGGGCTCCCAAAACACACTATGATTAAGGTGTGGATAGATACGTTGAGCACAGGTGAGGTTCAGGTGTGGTTACGCAAGAAAAAATGCTGAAGGTCAGAGAAAGTGAAATAAAATCATTATCACAATGCTCCCCGAGTTAGAATGGATTAAGCAAAAAAGACTTTAAATATTCCTCTTGGAACAATATATCAAAGGTGAATTTCATCCCAATTTAACAGTATAAAATAACTAAAACACAACAATAGATCCCCTAAATGCTACACGCTGGCCCTTTAAACAGAATAAGACCTGTCAAAGTGCCTCCTGGTAAATTCAACCAGCATAACCAGGTTTAAGCACGGAGCTGCGACTCAATGCAACTAATTCCAGCCGGGACACAAAGACGCGTGAGCTCGGTCCACACAGCCACAGACCCGAGCCTGTGTCGGGGACAAGAGACAAGGTTGCTGATGCAATGTTACGCTTCAGTGAGCCGACGCCATTCGACAGGACGCCGGGTCAAAAAGGCGAGCAATGAGAAAAAAGACAAAAGGGGGAAATAGATCGGAAGAGGGAGGACGGGAGGGGTGTTGGTGATGGTCGAGGGCTCGGTTGTATTGAGGAGCTCTTAACAGGTCAATGGAAAGGAAAGGAAGGCAATTCCAGTTCGTGAGGAGTTCTGGAAACAGCCGAGGCTCAGTAATGGATGAAAGGATAAATAAAGACTGGCCAACACAGAAGCTCTACAGACACACAACTCAATTTGTTAACCAACACTACACGTCAGTAAGTGCTATGACGCAGTGTGAACCTATTCGAGTATCATTTCAACTAGAACAGAGTGATTAATCTGATTGAATGATGGCTGCATTATTCCTAAACTCGAGTGGACCTGCAGGGCGTCGGCTGTTATTTCATGCACTCACTGACGGCCATGCTGTGTAATCAGAAGCATGTGCTCAAAATCATCGAGGACACCAAATTAGATGAGTCTAATTTAGATGCTTATGACGCGTAATTGCAAAAACACGTCTCTATTAGAGAACAAAAGAGGAGTGAATAATTAGCATTTAGAAATAGCTCAAGCAGACTTCAAGCATGCGCTGAAAGCAATACCTCCTTTTAACAGTGAACACGTACCCATAGAGAGAGATATCAGATGAGAGTAGCAACATGTTTAGATTCAAACCAACAACCCGATAAGACATCCAGTACTTTTCCCCTCACGTGCTACTCAAGCAGCGACACTCAAAACCCTTTCCTGTCTGTGTAGGATTCCAACATTTTGTCTCTTCAGACGCCCTCCATTAATAATGCACAATCACACTCCGCTCTATCACAGATAGAATGCAGAACTGCCATGTTCAACTCCGAGCAACCTGACAATAAGAGACGATCCGTTTCCTATTTTTAACCCACCCCTTGTGCTGCGGAGGTGAAATGCAACCCTTCTGCGTTTCAACATCGAAAAAAACAACATGTCAGGGCGCCCCTGAGATTTCAGAGTTTAATGTCGGGGCGGTTAAAAGCGTTTCAGCCGGAGACACCTGGCATAATGGATTCACCTGAAAAAAAGCAAAGTTTGGAGGAGACAACAGAGAAGTGCTTTTTTTTGTTGTTTCCGGAAAAAATAGAGGAACAGCAGCACAAAGGCGTGCTTTGTTCAGCTGTGGATTGTTCCGTGTTGATGTGGAAACCTGTGTATCTGCCACCAGTCATTACCTGCGAAGGAACTCTGGTCTCTGTCTTGTGGAATGACGATTTGTTTGGGTGCTGAAATGAGTATTATCCAGACAGACGTTCCAGGAAGAGGTCCAGACCGATAAGTGGTCTGCTGTCTGAAAACGTTGTAAGACGACAACTGAGCCATTCTGGTGCATTATTGGCCTGTGCCATACAGTTAATTCCAGGATGTTTTAGCTGTGCTGACTAGGCTTGGGAGGTACGACGAGATTATTCAATTATGCAACGCCCGTTGTGAATATACTCAGTCCATCTTTTTCTCTTGCTTTCGCCATTTCCTTTACCACTCTGTGGTTATGGCTGTCGCATCATTCCTGTCTCAGGCCAGGAAATCCACATCGCTAGCCTGTGACGAGAGAATAAATCCACTAACGCGAGCTGCTACTGTTAGTTCTATAGCAGCCACTGGTCCACAGCAACGGCCTCGGTATGTGCAGGCAGCCAACCCATGAGCACTCATTCTACTGTGAACTTTACTATTTACAGTGTGCGTAGATAAAGACAGCGACAGCAGCAACAATGACACAGCACTGCACAAGCAAGTAGTGTTCAGTAAAAACTCAAAAAGGATTTAATTTGCACAAAGTTTACAGCCGTCAATATTAACAGTGATTTTCTGAAACTGTCGTGTAGATAAGTTTAGATGATGCTTTTTGCATCGCATTTCATTTGTTTTTTCGAGCCAGAAAACAGCGGCATCAATTATTTATAATGGAGAAAAGTAGCCGCTGCAAATTGCTGCCGTCTACCTAAGTTGTTGCTAAACGGAGGACTCAAGGAGCAGACGGGGATCGAACCGTCAGCGCTGAAGTTAATGGACGACCCACCACACCGGCTGAGCCACAACATCCCACAGTTGTTAAAATACGGATACATCTCCCCACAAGGACGAATGTTGGAATGGCTGAACATTGAGATGTTTATATTGTAATACACCGCTTCAGGTGAAATACATCACAAGGAAACAGACAGAATTATGTTTCTGGTAATGTCATTTTACCGCACAAGCTTAATCAAAATGTCTTTTGGCTGCAAATGCATAATGCTCATTCTCTGTGTGGGTATGTTCCTGTTCTTCACGTGTTAACCCGAGTGTTGTTTGTTCACACATATCTGATACGGCTCAGGTGTTGAAATCTACCTTATGGTGTGAAATTAATGCTAATGCCCAAAGTTCATGCACTATTTAAAGGGGAAAACCTCACTTGTTCAGAGCTCGCCCACATACATTTGAGTATCTGGAGTGCCTACCAACTGTGAAATAAGATGAAGCACTTGCTTTTTGCACATTTAAAGCATGCAAAAATGCTCTAGTAGAAACCCAAAATACAATTATGAACCTGAAAATGAGTATGATATTGCTCCTTTAACACTCTTAGATTTTTCATTTCAGACTATTGAGGGACCTGCCCGAGGTGAGCTCTGTATCCCAGCTCCTTTAATGATTGATTTCTTTGTGTCTGCTGAAAGCTGGAGAGATGGTAAGTGTCTTTGACCCGCAGACAATTTATTAAACTACCTGATTTATTTCCCTACAACAAACGCTTTTTCGGAAACGGCTTTGTTGAGCTTGCAGTGCGAAAAGCACGAGATCCATCAAACACATGTAACGTTAAGGGACAAAAGCAAACAAACACCGACGCGTGCATCAGCAAATGCAGAGCAAACAAGACCAATAAGTGCTCATAGATAAGTACTGCAGTGTGTTACAGTTTCCTTTCATCCAAAGCCATCACCTATAATGAGGGCATACATTATTACCCTGCCAGTGTTGTTGCTACTTCCTCCATTTGACTCGTTGACCGTGAGGCCGGGAGTCAGGTGATGTACTTCCTTCCATCCAGCTGTACTGATCAGGCCTCTGCTGTGATCCTCCAGTCTGAAGCAGGCTGGGTCACACCCTCTCTTTATTGTCTTTCGGGTACACCATTCATCTCTTATTACATTACAAAAACACTATTCAATTATCTGCTTCTGGTTTTGATCAAGTGTCTCTCTGTTGGCCCCTTTGCCTTTAAGGCAAACGCTCTCTCTCGTCTGTCGCCGTCCCCTTCGTCCCTCCGTCTCTGTACTTTCCCTTCATCATCCCTCATCCCCTCTGTATCATTGATTTAACCTCACTTTGTATGACTGGCCTTCTGTCCCCGCAGACACCGCTTCCAGAACGATACGTTACAGCCTTGGAAATGACACACCTCACTCTGAGACAGGAACAGGACAGCCTCTAGTGGTGCACCGCCAGCACTTCAAGCGATGCTTTTTTTTCCCTCTCAAACCTCTAATGCAGCTGAGAAATACTGTCTGATGTCAACATTCCTATACTACACTGCTAAATTTCATATTCAAGTGAGCCGTTTCCATTAATTTGAAAGGGTATTTTCAACATTTAAGCTCCGTCAAATGTCAGAAAAGCTATAAGAAGACTATTTTTGGATCCTGGGAGCTCAATACGCTTGACGGATTAGCTTTGATTCACTGCAATATGCTTTAACTTAGAGGAGTACTCTGTGTCAAATCATATGAAACAGACTTTTATATGAATTTATAAAGATTAAGAAAAAGGCATTGATACACATAAGGACCGCATCTTAAGCTCGAAACCAAACCGACAGAAGTGAACGAGCCTGGCTAATTTTGGATCCTCAGAGCGAGACGCCAACTCGACTCTTCTGGGAGGATTTTGGGAGGGCCAGACCTAACTGCATCATATAACAGTCAACTCCTGTGTTAAGTTTGATGCACCACCGGTCACACTTATATATTTACATCACATGTTTGTTGTGCACCAGCAGGAATGCTTGAGTTATTTGCCTCCCTGCTGCTTCCTCCCTAATCTTAGAAACACTGCATCCAGTCATAAATAATGACTAAATGAGCGCTCTGCTTTTCTGACCACAAAAAGTGAAACGCAGCACAGCTCTCCCGGGCCGGGCTCGTGTGTTTGTGCACGCAGCTACGTGCACGTGTCAGAGAGGCGGATAAGATGGAAGAGCTCTGCTTAAAACCCAGAAGAGGAGCAATTTGGGGACTGCCTCCCCTCTCCTCCAGCTCCTCTCCCTAGCGTGGAATCGCCCTGTTAAGAGGGAGGATATGAATTCATTTTATGCTGCGATGAAGTTATTAATGCCCACCATCTATTATCGTCAGCTGGCTGCCAGAACAGCAGCGGCACCACAAAGAGGAAAGCAGCACCAGTTGGGGAGTTGCAGACGTCAACAGTGAGACACATGATGCCACCTTGGTATTGATGGATGGCCTATTTTTCCCCAGAGTTATCTAAAGCCTTTCCTCCGTTTACTGACCATTTCTTTCTCCATTTCTACAAAGCACAGCTTCCAAGGGACATGACATAACTCTAATAGGGGCAGGGAAGAGTTTTGGTAGCCTTCTGAGAGGACTATTTTGATTCAAACTGCCATTATCTTACAAATGCCTTCAGTGAGTGGTACGGGATTATCTCATGCTGCTAACCCTCCCTCTGAGCATATCTAATCATTGCTAGACAGAGATTTAAAACGGATGCAGAGGGAAGGTTTTTGCCATTCTTTTAATCAGAGTCCTTTTTCTGCAGTTCTTGACGTGTTATTTGTTTAATGTAACGGTCCCACCATTATAAAAACTATTACTGCACATTGCTATTCATTATAAATACATGCACCCGCCCACCTTTTTATTTAGAACAACTTTGACAGGAAGACATTCAAAATCAACTGCAGTCTCTGTTCCGTCCAATCACATGACTTCCTTCGGCCCGCCCGCCGTGATTGGTCTTCGCATGAGGAGAACAGAGCTGCGCGCAGTTCTCCCGCCCCTTAATGTGTACCTGATTGGGTTGGCAAGAGCTTCTCGACGATAAATAAACCATAATGCTGTTTTACACAATTCATCATCTGGGGGTAAATGGTGCACATGTGAGCGTGTCGCGTTTGATAAACATGAAGTGTTCAAGGGTTCGTTGATGAAGGGGGAATTACCTAGATGAGGAAACAGAGCTGGGGGTCAAAGAGGCTTGTCACTGAAGATTTAGACAGTAATCAAGTGAAGGCTCGGTGCTGTTATTGTTGACGGGAGACATGAGGAAACAATTAAATCTGCTGTTTTCTGATTGGACAAGCATCTAGGCCTGTTATTCCCTTGGTCCCCTGGTTTTTTTCTGTCAGGAGATACTGCAGGAAAAACACTCACCACACACAGATGCTACCCTAAATTGAGTTTGTGGACTGATGACTCTATCCCTGAGGTGCCATTATTGATCACTCACTTACTATTTACTAATCAACACAATACGTGGCAACACTTTCTGTAATCAGATAGACAAGTAGCCGTTCATCATTCTAAACTAATTAAGAAATAAAAAATAATTGAGAAGACAGACAGTGTCTAACTTCATACGCACGCAGACGCCTGATTGTTTGCCATATTCAGTTGGAAGTCTTGCGTGTGTGCTCTCTTGCATGATTTAATGTGGAAAAAAACATCACAAAGAAACTAAAATGTCAACGTCATGATGGAGCTAGAAGAAAAGTCAGAAGGATTCATCTTCTGGGGAACATGAATGTCTGCTGACATTGAATTCTGGAGCAGACTGGTGGATCTTGAATCTTTGTTTCTCAAAACCAGAGTAAGATGTTGATCAGGGTCCAACCAGGTTACCATGTTTACTTGTGCTGCTGCTGCCAACTTCAAACTGGGTAAATGGACATTTATACAGCGTCCTTCTACATGTGAACATTCACACACACACACACACACACACACGCACACACACACGCACACACACGCACACACACGCACACACACGCACACAC
>NW_022282589.1:0-7242 GCF_004355925.1 Anarrhichthys ocellatus
AGAGAGAGAGAGAGAGAGAGAGAGAGAGAGAGAGAGAGAGAGAGAGAGAGAGAGAGATAGCTACCTTGTTGTCCCTCGTGATGTCAGACGGGACTGATCCTGAGATTTGACTGGAGATGGTGGCTGCTATCAGCTGTTTACACCACTCCACATGAGAACCTGTTGGACTGAACAGAACAAGAAAAAAAGTTGATACATAGTATGTATTCACCGAACTGTGAAAACGGATGGAATGAGTGCTACAGAAATCCACGTTATACTGAATTCATCATGAGAAACAAGCACAGTGATAACCCCCCATTTGTATTTTAGCAAACAATGTATTCCTGCACGAGGATCTCTGAAAGGTCGGTAACTTCACTACGCTGGATTGTTTTAACTGATCCAAGCTAAAAAGCAGCTCAGCGATGACGACTCTTTCCTAAAGAGTGTAGCTAGCAGCACGAGCTCCAACAGTCGCTAAATCTAGGGAGAAAGCTGCTTCCCAAAATCAAATCAGGGCCGAATAAAATGATTGGACAGCCACAGGGTGTGCAGCCATTTAATGCATTACTATTAATATTTCTGCTTATATTATGCTCACAAAGGGCTTATTATGAATCAAATTATTTTGATCAAATTATAACCAAGCTAATATGAGGGTCCAGACCTGGTTTTCAGTTGTGAGATGAGTTTCCAAATCTCATATTCAGGAAGACGATTTAACACGTATTATTATAATAAACAGACAACTTCAATACAAATAGAGTTAGATTCGATGGTTCTTGGACTTGTATGGTGAGTCCCTCACGGACAGACTCCTCTATAAAGAACGCGTGTGTAAACACAGTTAGTACAGTACTGAGGTCTGTTTTAGCTACTAACGTTATACCAGCTAGCCCTGTTTCACTGATCCACGGCCAGCTGTTCGCTGTGTTAAACCCCTAGTAGACTGGCGTGTTGTCGAACATGTTAGCTGTCTTTTGCTTGTTCATGCTCATTTAGATACTTTCAGCCTTTAGCTGCACTACCATAGCTACTGTACTGGAACATTACCGTCACAACAAACTACGGTGGAAAATCAGCTAATATGCTGTCGCCTTGGCTTACTGCTTGCTTTAAAAGTTGAAATTGTGAAATATTTTGCATTGGAGCTACGCGGAATTAAAGAAACGGTTATTTTGACTCAGGAAATGTTTTGTGTAATATTTCACGGGGACTGACATATTGACGAAAGGCAAAAGAAGAGACGTGAATGGGCGACGCATGCCATATCTTTGTAACATCGAGCCCACTCACCTGTCCAGGGTTTCACCGGTAGCTGGTCCGCCGGTGGCCGAGCTCCAGAGCTTTCTGTTCGGCCCTGCTCCGTCCGCCGCCCCGACAGCTCCGGCCTGTTTCTCCATCTGCCAGACAACTATTTCCTTTCTAGGTCACTGTGGGAGGAGGAGGACGAGTCCCTCTAACACGAGGATGCGGATGAAATGAAACCTCGGTTTAATTCCAATGTCCGCCCTCAGCTGTGCGCGCTTGTTTCGCTTCAGGTCTCGCCGCTCAATGTAGATGTATTTTAGATCGCTTCCTGTCATTTGGGTTTTTGTGCTTCCTCCTGCCCGCCTCTCACGCGCATCTGTGCCTCACTCTGAAGCTCCGCCTCTCTACAACACGCCAGAGATGCGAGGATGACACGAGGCCAAGTATTTTGGGTGGATGTTCAACAACTGGGCAAACAATTACAATTTAATTGAAAAAACAATTATTAATTTTTACACATGTTTTCAAGGTAATTAGAAGGAAAAATATATATTTTTTCCAACAGTTCATTTTATTTTTGGGAAAATTTGTTTATAATTTTTATTTTAATTTGTATCAAGAACTGCATCAATATGGCAACACAATAAGAAACATTAAGAATAAGAAGGCTGTGTTTGATAAATTAAACACCTAATAAACCGATACTTTTATTTTGAATTTGTATTACTCATGTGTGTATCTATATATACACACATTTATTGTGTAATTATATTATATATATAATTATTTATTTATATATCTTTTATATGCATTTCTTTACTATGTATATGTACCCTTGGTACGAACAATTTTGCTAGTACATATAGTTAATGTACTTTTGTTTTCTTAACAAAATAAATTTCATAAATAAATGCAACAAACACACTGTAAAAGTCAAATGTGTGGTTTATGTAGTTTCCTAAAAGCGAGGACATGTTCAGCTGCACCGTGTCATTTGGTTCATCTTGTTGTCAGAGGTCAGTTTGGACGGCTGTGAAACTATATAACACTCTTGGACTCACTTCCTTCTAGAAAAAGGTGTAAATGTCAATGTGGATCCAACCCATACTGCACCTAAAGAGGAATGAAGTAGCCTCTACTCTGTGTACATCATGACGCGGGGTGCTGCTTTAAGGAAATGAAATAAAATGAGGTGCCTAAAAAACTCAATATCACAATGACCGTGCCTCCACTCTTCTGGGTTCAGGCTCCACCAGATGTTGAACCTGGCTGCAGTAATCTGCTCCCATTTAGACACAAGATTAGCAGTACCTGCTTTATAAAATAAACACATTTAAAAGAGGAAAAAAACAACGCAAATGAACAAGGACACAATTAAGTCGGAGAACTAAAAGGACATCGATAAAATGGAGATTGGGAACTGAATGCTGATCAGAGTTTCAACCATCAACACACTTATATTTCAAAATAAGAGTGCCCCATTATTTAGGTAACTTTCTCACTTGAACGCATCGTGTATACACTTCTTAAGCCTGTCTAGTCATGGTGTAATGTCTCGAGGAAGCAAGAAACCCCTTGAAAAGCAAGATAAATAAAAAAACATGCAAGGAGAGTCAGAAATTCTTAAATTAATTTAATCAGTAATATTTACATAACAGGACCCAGCCAACAAACTGTGGAGAGGATATAACATGATTAAAAGAAATACATTTGAAATGCATTCTGATTCTCGCCTTCCCTTGTTGATGACAAAAAGATCCTGCGACACATTTCATGTGTATTTATTAAAAAAACCGGCTATATTATGACACGAAACCCCTCAAACTACAACCCCCGACGTTAATGAAAGAGTACATTTGAAATGAACGGTGACAGAGTGCTTCTCGGGGTTCATCGCCGCAGAGCCAGTGTGAATCCGAAAGCTGGAGCTCCACCAGAGAGGTGAGAGGGAGCCGAGGAGGTTTGTGACAGGAGAACAGGATCCACAAGCTTCTGTCTTCTCCTCCTGGGTCAGCGAGCACAAACCACAGAAATGCCCTCAAAATAAAACTAAACAAAAACGTTAACCAACGGAGCAGAAATCCACAATTTATACCAACAATTTCTGGACCAACATTACTTTCCTTTTTTTTTATAAAACTAAGATTTTACACTACATAAAATAATTTTATTTTGTACAACAATAGAACTTTAGACAGTAAAATAGGTTTTGATTGAGGTAATTACATCATGTTTCTTGTACAAAGTAAAAAATAATAAAAATAGATTTTTATCTGTTTTTCCCTAAAAACACAGCCACCACACCAATGCACTTTTTTATGTTGTTGTCACTTCTTATTTGTCTCCATTGTTCCACCTACAGACCTAATCTGACCGTACTGATCCACCCCAAAACAGAGAAGAGTCATGTTTGAGATTTGACATCATTGCAGGCAGCCAAAGTCCTATTGCTCCTGAAAACCAAAGAAACTGAAACGGCTCAGTTCATTCTGACAGTTTTCTGTCCTAGTGAAGGCTTTGGGGACATCTGCTGGCCAATCCTCTGAATTACATTTGTCCGGAGGGTCTGGAAGGATTAAGGGTTGGGTTTATTCCCAAAAAAAGAACTAGCTAAAATTCTTGCAGAGATACTTCTGCTTGCGAAGGTAAAACAGATACATTTTCAAGTTTTCCCCGAGTATACAAATGTTCTCCGCACTCACGGTTGAGGTTCTGAAACTCAACCGAGAACCATGCGGGTCCTAGAATGATCAGATACATTCCCCGACCATTCTAGCTAGGCTTAATGTGCCCCGGACCTTCTGCATCTCTGTTTGAAACACGCTAATGAAGCATTCATCAGTCTTATCCAAATCAGAGGATACAAGGCTTTGTTCCTTTGGAACCACAGAGCCGTCAATCTCAAACATGACCCGGGACAGCTAGAGCACCTTTCTCTGAAGAGGTGAAGGCGATTCTCACAAGAATCAAGGCACGAATCTAGACATGACCTAATGACTTATGACTTATTGCACCTCATTCACAATTGAACCCTGTCAAACTGTACATACAATACATCGAGCCTCCTTAACTCTGAATTTAGGATGCTGTAGAGACGTAAAGTGGGAGGAAAAGTAGAAAGGGTTGCAGAGGCCAAGTCTCCCTTGATTACATCATACAAAGTGGAGGTGACTGCAGCTCCAAAAGAGCGTTTGGTAGAAAAAACATCCAATTACCAGCGTCCGACTCGTGTTCAAGAGAAGGAGCCTTGACCCATTCAGCCAGAACCTCTGGGGTATTATAGCCTAGTATTCATTTGTAAAGGAGGTTTTTGTGAAATGTTGAAACTATAGTGTTAGGTGGACATGATCTACAGTGGCGGTCCAAGCACACTTCCAGATTTATCGACCTGTTTTTATTTGATCACAATATTGGGAGCAGTTTCTCTTGGGTCTGGAGCCGGCATTGACAAAACAACACTTCAGCATTTGACAAGTTATTCAATTTCTCTCAGAGGGATTATGATGTGCTGGCAACACAAAGTATCGCACTCGAATCCTGAATTTACTGTACTCCAGTAATCCAGCCCCAGTCTGAGGAGGTTATGTTTTCAGTTTGGTCTATTTAGTTCGTTTGTCAGCAGGATTACGTAAAATCTACTGGCCAGATCCTCATGAAACTTGGTGGACAGTGGTAGCATGGGCCACTGAAGAGCCCACGGAAATTTGGAGCGAATCCGAATTAACAGGCAGATGCAAACATTATCTTTCACTAATAGAAACGGCCTTGGCGGATCTCTGCGCGTCCTTCTAGTTTATTAAATGTTAGAACTAAGTACCAGAGGCCGAGAGCAGAAAGCTTAAAACTACAAAGCGATTGTAATTAAGTCTTATCATCGTGACAGACTGAGCGATACAGTACATCCATTTGTGATGAAAGCCAGAGTTTGTCGCAACTGTTTTCAAACCAACCAAAATGGGAGCCCTTGGAGTTAGCAGCAAAATCCTCATATCAGGCAACTCGATTCTTTTTCCCAACATTCCTTTTAACCCTAAACACACGCGCACACACACATTCCATGTGACGTCCTGAGTTTGACTCTGCACACTGCTCAGTGGACAGTAGCTCCACGACAGCACCAAAACTCAAAGAGAAACTACTGAAGAATGTGCTTCTTGGACTGGTTGGTCTCCGTGTGTTCTTATCTGGGAATTTGTAGATACTGTCCAGTTTACAAAAAGTCTATTGAAGGGGGAGTGAGAGCTAACTGGTTCATATCTGCTCACTGGCCCTAAACCTGTGTGCTGGCTCCAAACATCTTGGCATGGTATGGCCCTCATGCACCTGTCCAGGTGACTGTGTTCAGTGACAACATAGAAGCACAAGACGGGACCCAGGATCAGAGGCCAGCACCACTTCATGTCCCTGGACTATCCTGAGCACCTGAAGATATATTGCAAACCACATCAAAGCTGCATTCATAAAGGTAAATCACTGATTCATTCCAACCAAACTGTGCTAGTCGGCTAGAGGTGCGTTCGCTCTCGGCGCCATAGCTTAGGGAGTGCTGGGAAATACTGCTTAGGTGAGCTTAGCTGATAGCGGCTGCAAAACACCCGAAACCGGGACGGCCCTTTTTTTCCATCCTCGGGTGATAAGCAACAAAATCCACATCAATCCATCCATAATCTGACACACTCGATATATACACACACACTTAGGCGCTCTAAGCCTCCGACTCCGCTGCATGAGGTCTGCAGCAGCTCCCATCCATCCCTCGAGGGAAAGGGAGACACTCGGTCAGTGCAGCAAGTAGGAAGAAGTGTGACGATTGAGAGTTAGAGTACAACATCTGGATTAGCATTTTGTGAAGCAGGACAAAGGCAGGAGTGTCACCTAGCCAAGTTCTGCTGTCCAACTATGAAATGTGTTGCGTTTCCATGGAAATGTATTGTCCCCATTGTTGTCGTAACATTCAATTTTAACAACCTGTTTTTATGCAGTCTGACAAAATAGTCCTAAGTTTGCTTAACTCTGCAGTTGAAAGCTGCAGAATGCTCGTGAAAAAGCTAGCAGTCCTTGAGTTTACATTTCTTTCCAATGTCAAAAAATGTACTAGATAGAATATTAACATCAGTCTGCTGTGCAGAGATCGCTCCATGGGGGTTAGCCTAGCTTAGCAAAATAAAAGTGGAAGCAGGTGGTTCTTCAAAGTTGCTTTTTTTTCCATCTGTGAAAACAGCTGAGAGGATCATTTTCATGTTTGTTGTAAAACTCATCTTGGCCACAAGAGGCAGATGTGCACCACGCGTTCTAAATAGGACTTAAAGCATTTGTGTTTTCTTTAAGGTGAGTTTTAATGTCTCCAACACAAAGTACATATATTGTGTGTTCGCAAATTATGCGAATATAAAAATGTACACGACACATGAAATGTACAAAAATCCCAAAACGTCTTCACAGATGAAAAAAGGAACTTGATCCTAAAAAAAAAAAATGAACCTAGCAAAACATTTGTTCCACCTGCTCTAAAGTCATAAACACAGCAGAGACAACTAATTTTGATCATATTAGGAAAATGGATCACCAGAAATGATATATTTTTTTTCTCTTGCCTCTCCGGGCTTCCGTACAAATCAAGAGTGCGACGACGCACATGTGAACACCCACACACACCCGCTGTGTGTCCTGTGTGTTCGAGCCCTTTGACTGAAAGCCACTGAATGTCTTTAAGGCTTTCCTGTACGGTGTGTGTGTGTGTGCGTGTGTAGAAAAGTCTTGTGACAAGGCTGTACTGTGACATATTGCATAAATCGCCATCACCACTATGATGTTAGAACTACCCATCAAATCTAAAATCGTATTAGCATTCTTTGTTATCAACAGTTAGGACTGCACAACACGAATTCATTCCCTGCGTGTGTGAGACGCTGACAGAAATCAGAGTGAAGAGGAACATTAAGTGCAAGTCGACGGGTATATCTGTGTGTGTGTGTGTGTGTGTGTGTGTGTGTGTGTGTGTGTGTGTGT
>NW_022282590.1:0-7242 GCF_004355925.1 Anarrhichthys ocellatus
AGAGAGAGAGAGAGAGAGAGAGAGAGAGAGAGAGAGAGAGAGAGAGAGAGAGAGAGATAGCTACCTTGTTGTCCCTCGTGATGTCAGACGGGACTGATCCTGAGATTTGACTGGAGATGGTGGCTGCTATCAGCTGTTTACACCACTCCACATGAGAACCTGTTGGACTGAACAGAACAAGAAAAAAAGTTGATACATAGTATGTATTCACCGAACTGTGAAAACGGATGGAATGAGTGCTACAGAAATCCACGTTATACTGAATTCATCATGAGAAACAAGCACAGTGATAACCCCCCATTTGTATTTTAGCAAACAATGTATTCCTGCACGAGGATCTCTGAAAGGTCGGTAACTTCACTACGCTGGATTGTTTTAACTGATCCAAGCTAAAAAGCAGCTCAGCGATGACGACTCTTTCCTAAAGAGTGTAGCTAGCAGCACGAGCTCCAACAGTCGCTAAATCTAGGGAGAAAGCTGCTTCCCAAAATCAAATCAGGGCCGAATAAAATGATTGGACAGCCACAGGGTGTGCAGCCATTTAATGCATTACTATTAATATTTCTGCTTATATTATGCTCACAAAGGGCTTATTATGAATCAAATTATTTTGATCAAATTATAACCAAGCTAATATGAGGGTCCAGACCTGGTTTTCAGTTGTGAGATGAGTTTCCAAATCTCATATTCAGGAAGACGATTTAACACGTATTATTATAATAAACAGACAACTTCAATACAAATAGAGTTAGATTCGATGGTTCTTGGACTTGTATGGTGAGTCCCTCACGGACAGACTCCTCTATAAAGAACGCGTGTGTAAACACAGTTAGTACAGTACTGAGGTCTGTTTTAGCTACTAACGTTATACCAGCTAGCCCTGTTTCACTGATCCACGGCCAGCTGTTCGCTGTGTTAAACCCCTAGTAGACTGGCGTGTTGTCGAACATGTTAGCTGTCTTTTGCTTGTTCATGCTCATTTAGATACTTTCAGCCTTTAGCTGCACTACCATAGCTACTGTACTGGAACATTACCGTCACAACAAACTACGGTGGAAAATCAGCTAATATGCTGTCGCCTTGGCTTACTGCTTGCTTTAAAAGTTGAAATTGTGAAATATTTTGCATTGGAGCTACGCGGAATTAAAGAAACGGTTATTTTGACTCAGGAAATGTTTTGTGTAATATTTCACGGGGACTGACATATTGACGAAAGGCAAAAGAAGAGACGTGAATGGGCGACGCATGCCATATCTTTGTAACATCGAGCCCACTCACCTGTCCAGGGTTTCACCGGTAGCTGGTCCGCCGGTGGCCGAGCTCCAGAGCTTTCTGTTCGGCCCTGCTCCGTCCGCCGCCCCGACAGCTCCGGCCTGTTTCTCCATCTGCCAGACAACTATTTCCTTTCTAGGTCACTGTGGGAGGAGGAGGACGAGTCCCTCTAACACGAGGATGCGGATGAAATGAAACCTCGGTTTAATTCCAATGTCCGCCCTCAGCTGTGCGCGCTTGTTTCGCTTCAGGTCTCGCCGCTCAATGTAGATGTATTTTAGATCGCTTCCTGTCATTTGGGTTTTTGTGCTTCCTCCTGCCCGCCTCTCACGCGCATCTGTGCCTCACTCTGAAGCTCCGCCTCTCTACAACACGCCAGAGATGCGAGGATGACACGAGGCCAAGTATTTTGGGTGGATGTTCAACAACTGGGCAAACAATTACAATTTAATTGAAAAAACAATTATTAATTTTTACACATGTTTTCAAGGTAATTAGAAGGAAAAATATATATTTTTTCCAACAGTTCATTTTATTTTTGGGAAAATTTGTTTATAATTTTTATTTTAATTTGTATCAAGAACTGCATCAATATGGCAACACAATAAGAAACATTAAGAATAAGAAGGCTGTGTTTGATAAATTAAACACCTAATAAACCGATACTTTTATTTTGAATTTGTATTACTCATGTGTGTATCTATATATACACACATTTATTGTGTAATTATATTATATATATAATTATTTATTTATATATCTTTTATATGCATTTCTTTACTATGTATATGTACCCTTGGTACGAACAATTTTGCTAGTACATATAGTTAATGTACTTTTGTTTTCTTAACAAAATAAATTTCATAAATAAATGCAACAAACACACTGTAAAAGTCAAATGTGTGGTTTATGTAGTTTCCTAAAAGCGAGGACATGTTCAGCTGCACCGTGTCATTTGGTTCATCTTGTTGTCAGAGGTCAGTTTGGACGGCTGTGAAACTATATAACACTCTTGGACTCACTTCCTTCTAGAAAAAGGTGTAAATGTCAATGTGGATCCAACCCATACTGCACCTAAAGAGGAATGAAGTAGCCTCTACTCTGTGTACATCATGACGCGGGGTGCTGCTTTAAGGAAATGAAATAAAATGAGGTGCCTAAAAAACTCAATATCACAATGACCGTGCCTCCACTCTTCTGGGTTCAGGCTCCACCAGATGTTGAACCTGGCTGCAGTAATCTGCTCCCATTTAGACACAAGATTAGCAGTACCTGCTTTATAAAATAAACACATTTAAAAGAGGAAAAAAACAACGCAAATGAACAAGGACACAATTAAGTCGGAGAACTAAAAGGACATCGATAAAATGGAGATTGGGAACTGAATGCTGATCAGAGTTTCAACCATCAACACACTTATATTTCAAAATAAGAGTGCCCCATTATTTAGGTAACTTTCTCACTTGAACGCATCGTGTATACACTTCTTAAGCCTGTCTAGTCATGGTGTAATGTCTCGAGGAAGCAAGAAACCCCTTGAAAAGCAAGATAAATAAAAAAACATGCAAGGAGAGTCAGAAATTCTTAAATTAATTTAATCAGTAATATTTACATAACAGGACCCAGCCAACAAACTGTGGAGAGGATATAACATGATTAAAAGAAATACATTTGAAATGCATTCTGATTCTCGCCTTCCCTTGTTGATGACAAAAAGATCCTGCGACACATTTCATGTGTATTTATTAAAAAAACCGGCTATATTATGACACGAAACCCCTCAAACTACAACCCCCGACGTTAATGAAAGAGTACATTTGAAATGAACGGTGACAGAGTGCTTCTCGGGGTTCATCGCCGCAGAGCCAGTGTGAATCCGAAAGCTGGAGCTCCACCAGAGAGGTGAGAGGGAGCCGAGGAGGTTTGTGACAGGAGAACAGGATCCACAAGCTTCTGTCTTCTCCTCCTGGGTCAGCGAGCACAAACCACAGAAATGCCCTCAAAATAAAACTAAACAAAAACGTTAACCAACGGAGCAGAAATCCACAATTTATACCAACAATTTCTGGACCAACATTACTTTCCTTTTTTTTTATAAAACTAAGATTTTACACTACATAAAATAATTTTATTTTGTACAACAATAGAACTTTAGACAGTAAAATAGGTTTTGATTGAGGTAATTACATCATGTTTCTTGTACAAAGTAAAAAATAATAAAAATAGATTTTTATCTGTTTTTCCCTAAAAACACAGCCACCACACCAATGCACTTTTTTATGTTGTTGTCACTTCTTATTTGTCTCCATTGTTCCACCTACAGACCTAATCTGACCGTACTGATCCACCCCAAAACAGAGAAGAGTCATGTTTGAGATTTGACATCATTGCAGGCAGCCAAAGTCCTATTGCTCCTGAAAACCAAAGAAACTGAAACGGCTCAGTTCATTCTGACAGTTTTCTGTCCTAGTGAAGGCTTTGGGGACATCTGCTGGCCAATCCTCTGAATTACATTTGTCCGGAGGGTCTGGAAGGATTAAGGGTTGGGTTTATTCCCAAAAAAAGAACTAGCTAAAATTCTTGCAGAGATACTTCTGCTTGCGAAGGTAAAACAGATACATTTTCAAGTTTTCCCCGAGTATACAAATGTTCTCCGCACTCACGGTTGAGGTTCTGAAACTCAACCGAGAACCATGCGGGTCCTAGAATGATCAGATACATTCCCCGACCATTCTAGCTAGGCTTAATGTGCCCCGGACCTTCTGCATCTCTGTTTGAAACACGCTAATGAAGCATTCATCAGTCTTATCCAAATCAGAGGATACAAGGCTTTGTTCCTTTGGAACCACAGAGCCGTCAATCTCAAACATGACCCGGGACAGCTAGAGCACCTTTCTCTGAAGAGGTGAAGGCGATTCTCACAAGAATCAAGGCACGAATCTAGACATGACCTAATGACTTATGACTTATTGCACCTCATTCACAATTGAACCCTGTCAAACTGTACATACAATACATCGAGCCTCCTTAACTCTGAATTTAGGATGCTGTAGAGACGTAAAGTGGGAGGAAAAGTAGAAAGGGTTGCAGAGGCCAAGTCTCCCTTGATTACATCATACAAAGTGGAGGTGACTGCAGCTCCAAAAGAGCGTTTGGTAGAAAAAACATCCAATTACCAGCGTCCGACTCGTGTTCAAGAGAAGGAGCCTTGACCCATTCAGCCAGAACCTCTGGGGTATTATAGCCTAGTATTCATTTGTAAAGGAGGTTTTTGTGAAATGTTGAAACTATAGTGTTAGGTGGACATGATCTACAGTGGCGGTCCAAGCACACTTCCAGATTTATCGACCTGTTTTTATTTGATCACAATATTGGGAGCAGTTTCTCTTGGGTCTGGAGCCGGCATTGACAAAACAACACTTCAGCATTTGACAAGTTATTCAATTTCTCTCAGAGGGATTATGATGTGCTGGCAACACAAAGTATCGCACTCGAATCCTGAATTTACTGTACTCCAGTAATCCAGCCCCAGTCTGAGGAGGTTATGTTTTCAGTTTGGTCTATTTAGTTCGTTTGTCAGCAGGATTACGTAAAATCTACTGGCCAGATCCTCATGAAACTTGGTGGACAGTGGTAGCATGGGCCACTGAAGAGCCCACGGAAATTTGGAGCGAATCCGAATTAACAGGCAGATGCAAACATTATCTTTCACTAATAGAAACGGCCTTGGCGGATCTCTGCGCGTCCTTCTAGTTTATTAAATGTTAGAACTAAGTACCAGAGGCCGAGAGCAGAAAGCTTAAAACTACAAAGCGATTGTAATTAAGTCTTATCATCGTGACAGACTGAGCGATACAGTACATCCATTTGTGATGAAAGCCAGAGTTTGTCGCAACTGTTTTCAAACCAACCAAAATGGGAGCCCTTGGAGTTAGCAGCAAAATCCTCATATCAGGCAACTCGATTCTTTTTCCCAACATTCCTTTTAACCCTAAACACACGCGCACACACACATTCCATGTGACGTCCTGAGTTTGACTCTGCACACTGCTCAGTGGACAGTAGCTCCACGACAGCACCAAAACTCAAAGAGAAACTACTGAAGAATGTGCTTCTTGGACTGGTTGGTCTCCGTGTGTTCTTATCTGGGAATTTGTAGATACTGTCCAGTTTACAAAAAGTCTATTGAAGGGGGAGTGAGAGCTAACTGGTTCATATCTGCTCACTGGCCCTAAACCTGTGTGCTGGCTCCAAACATCTTGGCATGGTATGGCCCTCATGCACCTGTCCAGGTGACTGTGTTCAGTGACAACATAGAAGCACAAGACGGGACCCAGGATCAGAGGCCAGCACCACTTCATGTCCCTGGACTATCCTGAGCACCTGAAGATATATTGCAAACCACATCAAAGCTGCATTCATAAAGGTAAATCACTGATTCATTCCAACCAAACTGTGCTAGTCGGCTAGAGGTGCGTTCGCTCTCGGCGCCATAGCTTAGGGAGTGCTGGGAAATACTGCTTAGGTGAGCTTAGCTGATAGCGGCTGCAAAACACCCGAAACCGGGACGGCCCTTTTTTTCCATCCTCGGGTGATAAGCAACAAAATCCACATCAATCCATCCATAATCTGACACACTCGATATATACACACACACTTAGGCGCTCTAAGCCTCCGACTCCGCTGCATGAGGTCTGCAGCAGCTCCCATCCATCCCTCGAGGGAAAGGGAGACACTCGGTCAGTGCAGCAAGTAGGAAGAAGTGTGACGATTGAGAGTTAGAGTACAACATCTGGATTAGCATTTTGTGAAGCAGGACAAAGGCAGGAGTGTCACCTAGCCAAGTTCTGCTGTCCAACTATGAAATGTGTTGCGTTTCCATGGAAATGTATTGTCCCCATTGTTGTCGTAACATTCAATTTTAACAACCTGTTTTTATGCAGTCTGACAAAATAGTCCTAAGTTTGCTTAACTCTGCAGTTGAAAGCTGCAGAATGCTCGTGAAAAAGCTAGCAGTCCTTGAGTTTACATTTCTTTCCAATGTCAAAAAATGTACTAGATAGAATATTAACATCAGTCTGCTGTGCAGAGATCGCTCCATGGGGGTTAGCCTAGCTTAGCAAAATAAAAGTGGAAGCAGGTGGTTCTTCAAAGTTGCTTTTTTTTCCATCTGTGAAAACAGCTGAGAGGATCATTTTCATGTTTGTTGTAAAACTCATCTTGGCCACAAGAGGCAGATGTGCACCACGCGTTCTAAATAGGACTTAAAGCATTTGTGTTTTCTTTAAGGTGAGTTTTAATGTCTCCAACACAAAGTACATATATTGTGTGTTCGCAAATTATGCGAATATAAAAATGTACACGACACATGAAATGTACAAAAATCCCAAAACGTCTTCACAGATGAAAAAAGGAACTTGATCCTAAAAAAAAAAAATGAACCTAGCAAAACATTTGTTCCACCTGCTCTAAAGTCATAAACACAGCAGAGACAACTAATTTTGATCATATTAGGAAAATGGATCACCAGAAATGATATATTTTTTTTCTCTTGCCTCTCCGGGCTTCCGTACAAATCAAGAGTGCGACGACGCACATGTGAACACCCACACACACCCGCTGTGTGTCCTGTGTGTTCGAGCCCTTTGACTGAAAGCCACTGAATGTCTTTAAGGCTTTCCTGTACGGTGTGTGTGTGTGTGCGTGTGTAGAAAAGTCTTGTGACAAGGCTGTACTGTGACATATTGCATAAATCGCCATCACCACTATGATGTTAGAACTACCCATCAAATCTAAAATCGTATTAGCATTCTTTGTTATCAACAGTTAGGACTGCACAACACGAATTCATTCCCTGCGTGTGTGAGACGCTGACAGAAATCAGAGTGAAGAGGAACATTAAGTGCAAGTCGACGGGTATATCTGTGTGTGTGTGTGTGTGTGTGTGTGTGTGTGTGTGTGTGTGTGTGT
>NW_022282591.1:0-7234 GCF_004355925.1 Anarrhichthys ocellatus
GAGCCGATGTTTTTGTACTTCTGCATTTTCTTACACAATGAACAATGACCAGAAGACTCTCAGGTGAGATCTGCTCTCATTGTCTGCACGCGTGTTAGTTGTTTTGCAAACCTCATTTTCAGTCTTGGAACAAGTCGAGAGACGCAGAAAAACTATAATTTGCAGTGTCTTTCTCTAACGTACTTCATGTGTTGTCAAAGCTTTGTTTATGTGCTTGTGTTTAAGCTGCAGTGTGATGTGCTCTCTCGGCCAAGAGATTCCTTAGAATTCAGCTCTTTGTTTTGTAGCAGTTTCATGCATTTTAGATACAAACTCATTATAATCTTATGAAAAACAGACTCATCGTTTTTGAAGACAAAGAATCAGAACTCTGTATTTATATGAACGTCTGTTAACCGTCGGGAGATTACTTCCCACGTTAAAAATAGCACCATTGAAAATTAAGTTAAAAATGGCAGGCAGCGTTTGCTAAAGATTTATGTGATTTATTTTCCAGGTCCAATCTCTGGATCAGAGTCCAACAGATGATGCTTTAGGTCTTTCTCCGACCTCCACCTACAGCTTGGTGGGTCCTCACGCTGGATCCCTGGTACCCACTGAGACTGGAGGCACGACTCTGCCAGAGAGCCTGTATGCTCAGGTGGAGAAGCCGGCCAGGTCCTTCAACAATTAGCGAGGAATTGTGTTCCACATACTGCAATTACTGAAGTTTCTAGTTGTATTTAAGTGTTGCCAAAGCTTTCGATGTTTAAGTTTATGTCACCCGCTCTGATATGGAACGATTCTCCAATACAAAAATCTGCTGCAAAACAATGTGGAAATGTTACGAAGCATCACGTACGTTCAGAAGTTGCTTTTTCTAGCATCACAATTCAAAGTATTAGTAATTAAATCTTAATACATTTAAGATCAATGTGCAAAGTTTTTAGCTGTGCTGTACATGAAGAACAGAGAAAAAAAGCTTGATTGTTATTAAATGCTTTATTTTTCTATACTATACGTTGTCATGAATTCAGTGTGTCAGGTGTGTTTACTATAACAATAACACTGATTGAGTCCTTGCTGAAAACTCACAATATACCAGAGGAGGTCAGTGTCACCTTTAGGGGTCCATTAATCACAAAAATACAAGATAAGTATGAATCTTTAACAAGTTTCCAATAATGGTGCATGGAGCAGAAACTGCTTCACCCAAAGATTAAAACATGCTGAAACAAAAATTTAAACATACTGTACTTATAAACAGACAACTATGCATTATATACAGTTTATTCATTAAGGCTATTTCTTGTATATTGTTGGTCTTGATCATAAATAGAAAGTTACTTTTTTTTTGTTTTTTCAAGATGAAATCCTCCAAAAACATGTTTACATGGTCATCTCTGTGCAATCATTTTATGTACAAAGTGTAAACAGTGATATTTGTTATCAATGATAATCAAGAACTATCAGCATTAGTTTTTTAGGTGACCTCTGCAGTTTTCTTGTGAAGAAACAATGTTTACGTGAAGTTTTTCTCGTCAAAATGCATCATTGAGTCCACGTTTTAAGAACATTTCTCACCATGAAACATTTACAAAGCTGATTTTATAAATACTTTAAATCCTAAATTGTTTACGTCCATGTTTGCTGGCGTTCAGTCTTCTACCTCTTTGTCTTTTCCTGGTGAGTTACTGCCACCAGCTGTGGATCAGTGGTATAGCATGAGATCAGTGGCAGGAATGTGTACTAGAGGGCTCGCACAAACAAAATAGGGACACAAAAAACACTGCTCTCTAGTGCCAGCAGTGATCACAGACTCCACAGGGGAACCTTTAAGGATAAGAGCGTATGATTGGCTGACAGAGAACTGTTTGGTTATTTGTGCTTCTTGAACTTCTCCATGAGGTGAACAGTGATGACGGCAGACACCATGATGATCAGACCCACAGAGAACACGACCATCTTCACCAGGCACACAGATGTACCAGCAGAGGAACCCTCTGAACCTGAAACACAACAAAACAGGTGCTTCATTACAAATCTGACAACAGATTCAGACTGTGACGCTACAGCACGACAGGAACAAATCAGTAAAGATAGCATTTTGTGTACTTTGTAGTTTACTCAAATACTGTAATTCCTACATTTCAAAAGTGCAAAGTGCAGTTAAGTTTTACAAACAGCGTTGTGCATTGTAAAACAGCATCATAGTTTTATGTTGATTCATTGTTTATTTTATTCTTCAGCTTAGCTGAAGTGTGTTGATTGAAACAATCACGTTCAAGTGCTGCTTATATGTTCTGTACTGAAAAATGCAGAAATGGAGAAAAATATCAGTTTCTACACCAAACATGTAAATGAATTATTGAATTATTTATGACATTTAGTGTTCCTGTAAATAACATTGTTTGTGTTTTCTAGTTGAGTTTGTATTTCACCCTGCAGCCTCACAAGGTGCTTCAGACATGTTCAGAACTAATTCATTTTAAACACACACAATCATTTTCTTTAACAAACAGAAATGCTAACAGGCTCCAAGTCTTAAAATCTAAACTGTTATCAGGAAGTCTTCTTGTCTTTCAGTCTTACCAGCATATTGGGCCAAAAGTGTGATGAAGGGCAGTTGTCGTGTTTGGGTCCTCCCCTTCTTACTTCTTACTTCGTGTCAAATTACAAAGAGAACAACTTGTGTTAAGTCATAAGGAGGGCAGGATATACTCACAGACGGGGTAGAACCTACAATACTTCCTTTATAATAATCATGATTAATACACACACTTGCGTATTGCTCTACACAAATATAATAATCTTATGATTTTGAGTTCAATCTCGGTTTGCTGTTTATTCTATAAAAACACCAATAAGTGATCCTAAGACAGTTCTTACACAACTCACAAGATCCCCACAACACTCTCATGATATTATTACATTTCCTGTTTTCCAACAATGGAAGACCTCGAGTTAAAGACACATAGAGAAAATGACCATTATATGTATTGCACATGGCAATGCACTTTAAAATGTTAGGTGAAGCACTTTCTGTTAAACTAATGTAGAACTACAACTGGAATGCAGTCACTTCAGATTGAATATATTGTGTTGATGGTGCTCTCTGGCCTCTACTGAGTCTGTTGGTGGTGTGGGCATTACTTCTTGTCTGTTATTGACAGACAGTTGGCACTTTATGTAAGAACATGATGCACATTTGCACCTTAGGAGGGTTATCTGCCTAACTTGGGTCCTTGTCATAGGAAGATGTGTTTTTTTTGATACTACTAAAAACACTTACACATTAAATATCATTGAATTCGAAGCAGTCGTGTACTTTTAAACAGACGCTTCCTTCCTACAAAGCTAATTGGATTTTCAGTTTCTTTGTCTCAGTGGCTTTAAACAAACGAGAAAATGTTGAATCACAAACAGCTGCGACCTTAATATAAATGCCCATCCTGTTATTGTGGGTTGCACATGTTACTGTAGAAGCTCTCCTTTCTGTGTAAAGTGGGAGCCTTCTGTGCGTCCACATCATTTTCAAGTTACTAACATTTAACTAACAACGAATATTTTGTCGAAGCCCCTTTTATTCTTCAGTCGAGGACATGAGAAGGACCATCAGAGGTGAGTGCTGAGAATGTGAAAGTAATCTTGTCTCTGATATTGATTATAATCTGATGGAAATGTGTGACAATGATGAAGCAAGGACGAGTATGATGGATTTAAATATGTTGGAAATGTATTTGTAACCTTTTATTGAATTAACATCAAGCTCTGGAATGTTAATAGTGTTTAAAGTGCAGATGGAGAGATCAAATGAGACAAATCTCTGGTTTAATAAAGATGATTTTGAGTTATTAAAGGCAGTATTTTGTTTCCTGACTTGTACAGTAGAGGAGGACGGAGAAGACGTCGAAGCTGACGGATGTTAGATTGATAAAATAGGAGAGCTGTGGCAACCATATGGACACATACATGATGTTTATTTGTGTTGTTCGAAGAATTTAAATAATTTATTTTGAAGAAATAGGATTATTTGGAACTCTTGTTTCATTAGAACTTGTCAAAGTTGATTGTCCGGAAGTTAAATTGTTGTTGCGCACGGTTCAAAAATAGCCTTCCCACTTCCTCATGCAGCACATTTGGCAGAATGAGGCCTCTGGTCGCACTTCTCTTTGCCGTTTCTCTGCTGAATTCATGTGAAGCACAAGGTAAGAACTTTATTTTACATGTATTTTCGGTTGTTGATCGTCTTTGTATTTATCTTAAAAGTCAAAGCTTTTGTACCGTAGCCCTATTTCACCAATAGAAGTTAGATAATAAACTTTACGGACTTATTTTTGAACTATCTAACTTAGAGAAATGTCTACAATTCTCAGCGATATGTTCATTGTCAATTATTTCAATAGTGATGCTAATAAAATCTTTTATTGAGATACATTGAGATTTACAGTTATGTCAGTTAATACCACTTCCCTTACCCAGGCGTCACAAAACAATAGAGCTGTGTTTCTTTCTGGTTAATCTGGATATTATTATTATTATATCTATATATATATATATATATATATATATATATATATATATATATCTTCAGTTTAAAGAAGACAACACACAGCAGTATGATGATGTGTAGTTCATTCTCGTTCAAAGCTCTGATACTGTCTCAGTGAACAGTATCAGAGCTTTGAACAAGAAATCAAATATCATTGCCCTCAGCTCGTCAACAAGATTATTCAATATTATCCATATTTTGATGAAGATCTGGATCCAGACACAGATTGTAAACATTGTAAAACCTTTTGTGTTATTTAAGTGACATATTTAGAGGATTTTGCTCCTTGTTGAAGGAATGCTTTCTTTAAGTCCTTTTTAGTTTTCATTTAGACGTTTTCTATCATTTCTGCCTTGAATTTATATTCATATTATAACCGTTACAATAGAAGACGTCTGTGATACAGAGGAAAGCCTTCAAGGTGGTTTGAGACGCATTATAGCCGCATGTTCAAAAGGAGTAAATACATCCGTCCCTCCAAGACACATACGGAAACTCTACTCCTCCCGTAGTGTAACTCCCTCAGTAAGTCTGTGGAAATAACTGCTCACTGTCTGATTTACTAAATGCATCAATGGCCTGTCTAAAGCTGGAGGAACAATACTTTGGGTAAGAGGGAGGGGAAAGAGAACAAGGTGAAATAAAGTCCTCTGTTTTTCATAAGAGATAGAATGGAAATAAACTTTGTCATGTTAAAAATAAAAGCTTTGAGCGACATCTTGCTCTCAGTGGGCTTAGTTTCACCTGTTAAACTCTTCTTTCCTGAAGCAGTCTGTGTCACAAGACAAAGCTGATGTCAGACATGTTAAGAGAACTCTTCCAATCAATGATAAGCTGAAGGTGTTTAAACTGATGGTTCAATGTGTAAGAAGTAGAGATGGAGTAACATGCAGTGTTGACCCATTAATCATATATTGAGTGTGATGTTTATTGTATTATGTGTCTACTGTTTTTACAGGGCCCAGTGCTGTGACTACTGTGTTTGTGCAGAAGGGACGTGATCTGATTCTGAATGTTGATGCTGATGTTCCTCAGGATTTTTTAAATGTTTTCTGGAAATTCAATAAGACGGTCGTAGTAAGATTTGCACCTGATGGAAAACATTTAGTACATCCTGATTTAACTGGAAGGATTGAGTTTACTGTGAAAAAGTTCTCTGTGATATTGAAGAATCTACAAGAGGCAGACAGTGGAGTTTATACTGCAGAAGTGATAGGGTTTGAAGGAAACCAACCACCAGCTGAATACAAGGTCACAGTTCAAGGTGAGTTTGTTCACATGTCAGACACTGACAGAGAGTTTCTGCTGCCATGTTTCATAACTTCTTCACAGAAACCTTCCCCCCCCTCAGGTCCAGTGTCTCCAGTTAACCTGACAGTGGACCCAATGTTCTCCAATGGCTCAGACTCCTGTAACCTCACTGTGACCTGCAGTACACAGCACTCTCACATCAACAGCACTTTTAGATGCGTCAACCGAACCTGCAGTCAGGATGGAGGAGAGAAATCAGAGCTCACAACCTCTGGTGCTTCTCTCCACGTCTACCTGTTGAATAGCTCCATCATCTGTAACCACAGCAACCACTTCAACTGGACCCAAGTCTTTAAAAGGATTGAAAAACCTTGCCCCCAATATGGTGGTAAGACTGAAAGACAAGAAGACTTCCTGATAATAATGCTGTTGTTGTTTTTATGTTTTAAAGAAATCTTTTACACTTCCAAGTGAATAACTTCAGTTGTTTTCCGCTGTACATTAATACATTGGGTTTGTTACAAATATGGTTGAACTAGTATTTCATGGGAGTGTGGGGTGTAGGATTTCAGCACTGAAAAAACTTTTGCAGTACAAATCTTGTTAATATCTAAAGATTCCCATTTTTTACTTTTAAATTCTGTGAAGCGTTGTTGTGAAGTGCAGGAAAAACAACTTGCGTGTTCGTTTTAATGGGTTTAAAGTCAGTTTTACACTTTCATTAATTTTTTTTTTAAATTGACGTTATTTCAAGTGAAACCTAGTACCCCCCCCCCCCAAACAAAACCAAACCCTGATCTAGCGGCTATCATGAATAGCTAGTATAGGTTATTAAGCCAAAACGGTCAGTGGAATATCACCAGGTTGATCTTGTAACACTGAGAAGCAGGTGGTATTTAAATTAGCTGATTCAGGGACTTTTGGAAGGTTGGTAGTGTTAAATTGTGACTGTTTTAATTAAATAAATCAAATGATTTCTTACTACAGATCAGGTTACCGAGACATTTGTATGATAACACTGCAGTCTGTCCAGAGCACGGGCTGGGAACATGTGATGCTACAGTGACACATTCTCAACTATGTTGCATGACTTAAATCAGGCCGACTCTTCTCATCTGATTTTGTTTTACAGCTCGTATCCATGTCCCTGTCCATATCCCTGTGATTGCTATTCGGTTACCAATTCTCATTGTCGTCATCATTGCTGGTGTGTTCGTCCTGTTTCTTTATCGTCGAAAGAGAGGAAACTGTAAGTCCAAGAAACAATTTCAATATATAATTGCAAGTAATATTTGCAAAATCCTATTTGTTTACTCAACATTTTTAAAATGTTTAAAGTTCATCTTCTGCCATATTATACAGTATACAGTAAGGAAATCAACCACTGATCATTAGCCCATATCTCTCTATCTCTCTATCTATCTCTCTATCTATCTCTCTATCTATCTCTCT
>NW_022282592.1:0-7229 GCF_004355925.1 Anarrhichthys ocellatus
ATTTAGAGTCAAACAGACCATAAAGCAGGGGATGCTTTAGGGCAGGGTATGCTCACCATCTTGGTTTTTCTCCGTCACCATCTTGGTTTTTTGTCGTCGCCATCTTGGTTTTTGGTTGTCACAATCTTGGTTTTTGGTTGTCACAATCTTGGTTTTTGGTTGTCGCCATCTTGGTTTTTGGCCGTCGCCATCTTGGTTTTTGGTTGTCACAATCTTAGTTTTTGGTTGTCGCCATCTTGCTTTTTGGCCATCACCATCTTGGTTTTTGGTTGTCACAATCTTGGTTTTCTGTTGTCGCCATCTTGGTTTTCTGGAACCAGAACTGACACGAGATTGTGGAGCTAAGTACAACCGAATGCTGAATAAGACAAGCAGAAGCTGAACAAATATATTTCTAAAACAGGTTTTAATAAGAACGTAAGTGTGAAATACCTGAAGTGACCTTCACAAACAATACGAGGGATTTCCCTCCATAAAGATATAAAGTCGTCATTTTGTAACTGTGAATCCCAGCAAAGCTATCAGCTCCAGTGAAATCACTTTAAACACAGAAACATCCAAACTAGAGCAGACCAGGAAGCAGAAAAGCAGTTTTCTTTAACGCAGCAGAGTGTAAATGATGTTTGACAGAATGACAAAGATCTTAGAACTTAACCGTCATCTCCTGAAGATCTTTGCTTTTACTCTGCAGTCGCTCTGAAACATCACATCAAGGGCAGAGTCTCCTGTTTTCATCTGCAAGATGTTCTACCCCCCCCCACCCCCCCCCCCAAGATGAATTACACTTGGCCACATATTTCAACAGATTTCAACACTCTCAAGCTTCACGAAGCTACAATTAGGTTAGCGGTGAACTCCACCGCCGCCTACAATGGATTTATAATGATCTGAGGGGCTGCAGGGCGCTCAGGACGCCACAACCACCGGAACAAAGTGCTTCGGTCGCGCTGATTCCAGCAGCCAAAGAGCCAAAGTGTCGGCTTTGGAAGATCGGACCAAATTGGCCGAATGTGTGTGTGTGTGTGTGTGTTGTTGTTGTTGTGTTGGATGAGTGTGTTCCTGGGTTTATCCACACAATGGAGCAAATCTGAGCCTTTGATCAGCAGGTCGAGTCGCCAGATCTGCAGGGAAGAGTGTGTGTGTGTGTGTATATGTGTGTATGTTTGAGTATGTGTGTGTGTGTGTGTACGTGTGTGTATGGGTGTGTGTGTGTGTGTATGTGTGTGTGTGTGTGCATGCTGATATTCACCAGTGCATTAAAGTTTATCACAGAAAGAAAGTGGCTTAATTCTATTCAGTCGAAAATGCTCCTATTATTGTGTGTGTGTGTGTGTGTGTGTGTGTGTGTCATAGACCATGAGTGGGTGGACTCATGTGTTCCTGTACACACTCTGTGTGTGTGTGTGTGTGTGTGTGTGTGTGTATTGTAAAGCTCTGGTCTGGTTTCTGTCATTATTCTCTGTTACGGGTTTTATATTTGGAAACACTGACTGCCAGGCCCCTGTGTCTGTTTGTGGGAAGCCCTGTTGTACGTGTGTGTGTGTGTGTGTGTGTGTGTGTGTGTGTGTGTGTGTGTGTGTGTGTGTGTGTGTGTGTGTGTGTGTGTCCTGACACAGGTGATCAGCCAATGAACTGCTTTGTAATACCGATACCGATATCAGAAACGCCTCCGATACAGGCCAACATGCAGGATTGGGTATCAGCTACCTAATCTGTACATCCTGCCAAATCTCTACTGAGCATGTGCAAACCAGCACTACACACCTGTGATTATTATTTACCTGGTAATGCTGCATTGTGAACAACAAATCTGTGTTGAAATCAGCAGGAGGAGAGCTAGTTAGCTGTTGGCTGTTAGCTGTTAGCTGTTAGCTGTTAGCTGTTAGCAGCTGGTGGGCAGCACAGTCCTGCTTGGCTAAATAACACAGCTAACGCGAACGGAGGTTCCATTGAGTTACATTATGATGCGTTCAAGCTCCATTCAGTAATCATTATTATTGGGCGAAGGTAAAGCATGCTGTGTTTGTAGTTTTTGGTGAGAAATCCAGTTATTTGGAGATGTTTTAACAGCAATATAAATTGATTTTATTCCATTTTTTATAATGGAATATACATGTTCACATTCAAATATCTATTTTTGTTCATTTACTATTTGAATATGTATTCAAATTAAGAATATACTCTGACAGCCCAATTATGGTCCTGTCTTCGTGCACGGTGGAGTCCTTTATAGCAAGTGAATGCATCAAGAACTACGTTCAGTTTGGTGCTTTTCATTCAGCATTTCTTTGTTTATAATCGTGCGTCGAATCGTAGTGAAATTGTAATTATCTGTGAACTCGTATCTCGTATTTGTGGACCAATTTATCGCCTTCGTACAAGAACTGTAGAGAAAGAAGTCAAGTATTAAATGTGTTATAGAGAAACAAAGGTTGAATATCCTGTAAACTATTTGATTTGGCTGCTAAATATTTACTCACATGTAGATTTTGAACACCTCCTGTTACTAAAGCATCTAAAAATACTTAAACTTATAAATCCTCATTGAGATGTGCTCAGTCAACTACCAACCAGCAGCTCACACCAGCAGAGGGTTAACAATAGCCACAACATCCTGGTTGACCTTTCAGGCACATCACATCAATATTTGAAGCTCATCATCATAACAGAGCTGAATCAGGACCTCTGGAGCACCCGGGCTCACGCTCACGTTCAGTTCTCCAGAAAGAACAGAATATTATAACCTCGACCCGACTCTTCATTTCAGGAAAGAGAAGTTACAACAGCAAGAAAATGGACATAGTTCTCCCCCCCCCCCCCCCCCAGAGATGCTGCTGCAGTCACACATCAGAGGAATCAAACTGTGAAATGTGCACACAAGCATGAAAGCACACACACACACACACACACACACACATATTAAACTGGGCGCAGTGCAGCTTTCTGCCTTTGTTGATTATTCTCACTCCAAATGATGGTGAGCGATAACAGATTTACAGAAGCACACATTGGAGTCACAGAGAGGAAAATCCCATCATGAGTTGAAAGCTCAAACATCACACACACACACACACGTTCAGAAGGGTTTGTCACAGCGAGAACACACAAAATACACTAAAAGACACACACACACGCACACACACACACAGAGTTACCCAGATGTACAGCCAGTGGCTGCACAGCTGCACTCCTTTCATTCCCTGGAGGTGACGGAGAGAGAGCTGTCAATCACTCCAGAGCTATTTACAGGCCCTGCTGAGGACGAATCGTGTCTTTTTTCAAATAATCCTGTGATTTTAAATAAGAAATGAGCATCAATAAAACACACGAGTGATTAACAAACACACATGTAAAACACAGACGGGCCCACGTGTTCTTTTTTTGAAGCAGACACACTCCCACAGTTGTCACATCAATAATCAACGAGGTGCCGCATTAAACTTTCACCGCTTTATTTTTTAATGGCTGACAAAATTCCTCAGATATTCATAATTCAGATGACAGCCGCTGTTTTCTCACATCACACTGGGATCGTCTTCTTCTTCGGGTCGCCGTGACGGTGCCGTCGGTCAAAAACCGACTCCCCAAACAAATCTACCAGAGGCGAATTCAAAGGTCTCTGAAAACATCCCCACATCCTGCTCACGCCTGCCCCCCAGAGTCCTCACTACTACCCCTCCACAAAACCCTTTTTCAAAACTTCCCCCAAGACCTCAACGGAGTCTGGATGCTGCTTCAACCCACTCGTCATTAATCCCCCTCAGAACATTCCAAAAACCTCCAAAGACATCTCCAGAACATCAACGCCTCTTCTCCAAAACCAGATAATACTTAACCATTGCTCTAATTTGCCCCCTCAAAAACGTATCACCGCCTCCTCAAAGCTCCCAGAATACCTCAATAACCTCCCAAAACTTTGTTGAGGTCCTTGAAAACCCTCCCAAACCCATCAAGACCTCCAGATACCCTAAACATCTTTTTACAAAATCTTGTTATCAGCACTACGAAAAGATTTACCTAACTGTCTTTTCCTGTCCAGTCCAATCCCATCTCACCTGGTCTGTTTTGTCTTGGTCTGTTCCAGTCTGATCCAAGTCCATTTTATTGGGTGTAGTCTGGTCTGCTCACCCCTGATCCGATCCCATTTGGCCTAGTCTGGTCCAGTCTGGTTTTGTCTAATTCGATCGGATCTGGTTTGGTGTGTTTAACAGTCTTACACATCCCCGTCTCTGCTGGACCGATCTGGTCTCATGTGGTCTCGTCTCAATCGCCATCTGGTCTGCATTTTCACCTAGTCCGGTTCTTTGTCTTCCTTTTTTATTTTCCAGGTGACTTTAACAGATTTACACTCTGAAAAACTCAATATTATTTTCTTCTCGTTTCTTTTCTTTTTATCGTTTTTTAGCCGTCCTTTCATGTTTCCCCCCTTTCTTGTCGTCTTTTCATCTTCTGGTGTAACTCTTGCAGAACCAATCTGACCGTCTCACACACACACACACACACACGCACACACACACACACACACACACACACACACACACATCAAATATATTCTTATGATTGCTGAAACTCTCTTCTTGTTATTTTTTTTACAGCCAAGCTCCACCCGTCTGCTCCTCCAAGCAGATTAAAACTAACGCTACGAGTTATCAGTAAATCCTGTTCGACCCGTCCGGTTGCTCCACTTCCCATGATGCCTTTTTTTATTCACCCCCCCCATCCCATCCAGCCAATCAAGAAGGGAGATCAGATGGAGGAACTTATTTGAGTGTTTTGATTTTAGCCTCTGGTTGTCTTTGTGTCTCTTTCCCCCACATCACCTCCAGTGTCATTGATCCTCTCAGTGTCAATAGAAATCAGGCCTGTGGATCCACTCCGGTGGGGGGGGGGGGCTCTTGAACGCACTGCCGACGGGGGTGGGGGGGGTCTTCATGGATCTGTATTCTCCTCCGTGGGAAACGGTGGAACAGCTTCAGCCTCAGTTCTCTGGGAACCGAACGACGACGGCTGATGCAATGATGTCATCAGTCGGCTTTGCGGCCTCGGCAGCCATATTTAATTTATGTGGCTTTAAAAAAAAAAGTCTGATCTGATCCCATGTTTTTGATCTCCAAAACCTCCAGCAGCCGGACTTCAGTTTCACCAAACGTTCCCACATTATTGAACAAAGAAACACAAGAATTAGGAACATTTAGACAACTTATTTAAATATATGGTTGTAATCTGTATTATTCCCAACACAGAACTTTACATTGATTTTGTTTTTTTTAATTTTCATTGCTTGTAATTGTTTGTATTTGCAGTTTCAGTTATTTAATTTGATTTTTACTAGTTAGTTGTGGTTTGAAGTTCCTGCTCGGTCAAGTTTCTCCTGCTAAACATGGTAACTTTTCACAAGATATCATACAAACATTTTTCATGCATTTCCCTACAAAAGTCCAGCAACACGTGTTCCTTTATGTTCGTTACATGAATACAATCTTCTCAAAATAAACTTCCATCTTCACAGAAAAACAAGTTAGGTTTTAATAAAAGATGGTGAAATACCGTCTGACCACACAATCAAACCATAATTGAGTTTCCATGTTGCTGTTTCGCTCCTGAGAGTCCAGAGTTCGTCCTCATCTCCACCAGGAATTGATAGATGACATTAGCGGTCATGGAAGACACACACACGCACGAACACACACACACACACACACCTCCATCCCTGTATTTCATTCTGCAGTAATAAATGTCAGACGAAGGCTTCCTCTGAGCTTCTGTCATACTTGATACATTTTCTTTTTGCTGCGCTAGAGTCGCAATAAATAAAAGTCTTAAAAGTCTACCGGCAGCAAGAAGCAAGAGTTAGAAAGAGAAGACAACGCTGTGTTGGGGAGGATGAACAGAGAACACATGATCTGATCTAAGAGCCAGGATCAGACGTCAGATGAACAGTCGTGTTTTATCTCTCGTTGTTTGTCACATCGGGAGACAGAAAGGACTGACTTGTCCGAATATTTTTGCTGCATCTTGTCTGGTTTGTTCTGGTCAACAGTCGGGTCGGGTCTACTCTGCGTATTCGGTCCCAACCAGTCCGATCTGGTCCAGTTTGTTGGCTTGTTCTTTTTAAAGAAATATGTGATGAAAGGACAGTTGTGATGTGTCGTCTGTGTATCAATCCATAGTCAGTGTTTCACCTCCAGCTGATGGAGTTTGACAGAAATAGAGCGGTGAGCCAGACTCCTTTGATGAAATCACTCATGTTTCCTCTCAGAACACACAAGTCACCTTTCTAACGCTGCCTCCATCGGTTACTGTGTTTGTGTTATTGTGTGACTTTGGTGTTTTAAAGAGTTAGTTCAGATTCACTAAAGTCACACAACAACACAAACACAGCAACAGATGGAGGCAGCAGCAGACCAGCAGCTCACATGACCTGAGAGTAGAATCAGTGCTTCAGTGAATGGAGTCTGGTGTGTTTGTAGAGATCATAGATAACAGCTTCAGCTCCTCAGAAAGGTCCGTCTGACAGCGAGGTAAAGAGGTGGAAACACTCAACACAGACAGACTGAAACTGGTTTTTTAAGGTGTGTAAAATACGTCCACAGCTGATTCATTATTTCAGTTTAAATGAACAAATTCATGTTTTTTCCTTCGAGCTCGAGTTGTTTTTTATGGTAGTTTTCACTTTATCATCCGGTCCGTAAAGACAAAAAATTTAAGAGAATTAAACATAAAAACATTTTTCTATTTTGGTCAGAATGAAATAAGTTAAAGAATGAAACAGGCGTTAGTGATAATTCTACATTTATTTTTAATAAAGAAGAAATTGTTCTTAACTCAAAAAAAAGATAATAATCAGTTCTTCTTTCAGAAATCAGTCTTATTAACAACTCTATTTACCGCTGCATCACTTTGTGTGTGGGTGTGTGTGTGTGTGCGTGTGTGTGTGTGCGTGTGTGTGTGTGTGTGGCAGATTTACACATTGATTTTTCATTTTTCTTGTCGTTTATTCTTCTCGTCATTATCTTTCTTGTTATCGTGGCTTTAAACTCATCTCTCTGTCGCTGACTCTTCATCCTCCGTCCTCCCCTCCCTCTCTCTCTCGCTCTCTCTCTCTTTCATCCCTCTCTCTCTCTTCATCAGCACTGAAAAATGGGGCTTAATTAACTGTGTGCCTGCAGGACTTTGGCTTTCTGTGTGTGTGTGTGTGTGTGTGTGTGTGTGTGTGTGTGTGTGTGTGT
>NW_022282593.1:0-7217 GCF_004355925.1 Anarrhichthys ocellatus
ATTGGTAGTAACTGGTTTGATCCTGCTAGAACCAGAAGCACTGTAAGGCTCAAGTGACTATTTTAAACAAAGTGTCTAACTCCAAACAGTTTATATGTTAAATCACAGCTATCATAAAATAAAACAATTTACATTATGATGGTTATAAAAAGTTTAAACATGCTATATGTTGTGCTAGTTATACTTTGAAATCAAAAGGGTTACAGGTTATAATAGCTATACTTTTATGCTTTCATACTTTTCTACGATCTTTCTACAGAACAGAAAGAAGCTTTTAGATCATTTTACAACATAAACGACAAAGAAGCCAAAGTACATGTGACAATTTAAAAGTGAACTTTATTGGCCAGTATACCATGTCAAATACATTCAATTCATTTAGAACCAGTGTAGATTAAGAAAAAACAATTGTTAAGTAAATAATGAGAGAACAGATAGAATGGTTTATTACTATCATCTAGTTCTATCCAATTTTTGATATATGAATTAACATACTTAGAAAACATTATTTTGCAGTAGTAAAGTTTTGTCCTTGAACAAGAAAGAAAAAACATCAGATCATTCTTTGAAAATCCAACATACACTATGTACTGTGATCAAGGTTCAGGATTTATGTTAAACACCCATAAAATCATTAGAATTTCAATCCCAATCAACCAATACTAAACTACGATAAATTGGACAAAAAACGTATATATTCAAGAAGAAAAAAATGTGAAATCATTAAAACAAAATGTATCTGGGACATCATGGTGGACTGGTGACTAAGACCTGTACAGTGTGTAAACCACAATGTACCTGGTTTGAATCAGACTGGGGACCTTTGCTGCATGAAAGCATCGTTAGCATTATCCAGAACAGCTCAATCTGGAGGCATTATGTAGATATTTTAACAACAGTTTTACCAAATTAGTGGTTCTTGATCTGGGCTTCCCTGCAGTTGTTTGTAGTGGTTCTTCACCATCACAAGTTCCAATGTAAAGTCTAAAAAAAAAAACCATAATGTTGACATCAAGTTCCCTATTAATCACACTATTGGAAATTTGTTGACCTATTAATTTCAATCAAATAATTTGAGTAATTTGAGTGATTATATGCAGTTTTATAAACTTTGTTCAGGAACAGGGCCACGCCCAGAACACAGCTCATTTCCTCTGCACAGAGTATTTAAGCACAACGAAACCGTTCACTTCTTCGACTCTTGTCTTCACACGACGTACGACAGACGCTCTCTAACTCAGCAGACGTTCCATCCCTACCCCACATCCAGACAAGCAAACGCTCTCTGACTCAGCTTTCATACGACTCAAGACAGACGAGCAACGCTCTCTGACTTAGCAGATGAGCAACGCTCCATCCCTACCCCACATCCCCTCTACCTCAACCCCTACGAGCAAACGCTCTCCGACTCAGCTTCAAGCTTTCATACGGCGCAAGACAGACGAGCAACGCCATCGACATTCCCCGTAGCTCTCGATAACCATCCTCCGTCAACTCCGAAGCCGTCCGCCCCCG
This sequence comes from Anarrhichthys ocellatus, assembly GCF_004355925.1. NCBI lineage: Eukaryota > Metazoa > Chordata > Actinopteri > Perciformes > Anarhichadidae > Anarrhichthys > Anarrhichthys ocellatus. Next base: position 1,516 of record NW_022282593.1, read on the forward strand.
CCTTCCAACAGCCCGGGGGGGAGATCCCGATTCGGAATCCCATCCTTTGACCCTAATCCTCTCAATTCTTCACCCACGCCGCTCTCCCGACAGCCGGAGTTCCAGGCGCTCGAACGACCGGTGAAACCACCGCGACCCTCATTCACCATTCCGAGGCCCCGACAGTCTCCATATATTCCACTTCTCCGAGTGGACAGTCTCTCAAACGAAGAAAGCAATCGTCCAGCGCAACATTCCTTTACATCAGTCTGTTAAAAGCGCAACTTTCCAAACTATTCAAGCACCTGCACAACAACACCTCTCTCGCTCTCCGAGCCTCCAGAGCACTTCCAGGTTCCCGGCGTCACGTCACGCGCTCGCCGATGACGTCATGACGCATCACACGGCGGAAGAAGCCCATCTGTCTACATCAGTCCCTCCAGAGGGCCAGGTTGTATACTCTGATCGTGAATCTTTAACCTGAGCTTAATAAGGCCAATAAGTACCCGATTAGGGAGACCGGTACCAAGGCTATGAATCGATCCTCTTCAAGACGAGCCACGATTAAATATCTGTCAACTGCATGCGGGAGTCAGATATACGGCGTTCAGTAGGAGAAGGTGTTTTAGCGTAAGTTAGGCTGCTGCTTCCAGTCTGCTGTTGGCCCCAACTTAGATGCGTTTAGAGAAGGGCAGTCGACTGCGTCCTGCCTTAAGTTGTCCCATGCCATACTGACTCTGGCCGTCAAGCTCCCCCCCGCGCCGGAGACATCGCCTCGCAATGTTTATTCCCCTAACTCCACGATTAACCCAGGCACATCCATCCTGGCATCATTTCATGTCCTGTTACTTCTACCTTCCATGTTCCACCCACCTCAGCCAACTTCGGCTAACTCCTCCCACCTCCACCAGCTACCCCAGCTGCACAGACCGCTCCAACAACAGAACAGAACAGGTAGGTATACGGCACAGCTAAGGGAGCAGCTCGGGGTCGGTTTTCTTGCCAGGGACGCAACAGTAGATTCTTCCTGCCTATGCCCCCCCCCCCTTCCTCCACCCCTACCCCCACTAGCGTTGCCATCCCATCTTGAACGCGCCTCCCCATTTCCACAGCTCCGCCAGCAGACAATTCCAGCATCCTCTGACTTATCCCCCCCCCCCACACCAGTTTCACTTTTAGCCACAGCTAACCCTATCCTCAGACAATTCTGAAGTCGTCGGTACTTTGCCTTAGATCAACCCCAGGAGGAGATCCCAGAGGGATATTGTCCCTCCACAACGCCGCTCTTCCACCCCCTTGAGATCCAGCAGCTCGAACAACGGCCAAAACCACAGCGACCCTTCTCCCCCACGCCAACGCTCTGATGGCCCCATACATCCCGCATTTCCGAGCAACATCCATTTCCACCTGTCCGACAGAAAAGCTAACTTTTCAAATTGCTCACGGACGCTCAGCACTACACCTCCCTCGTACGCCGAGCCACCAGCATGAGGCGCTACGGCAACGATGTCACAACGCACAACACGCCCAGACAAGCCAAGTCACTCACACCAGCCCTCTAGAGGGCCAGTTCGTATCACACCCCCTCCTTACTCTCTCTGCATCAGGGATATCTCATCCTGCAGCCTCCTTTCCCCAATCTGCACTTCCAACCCTCCACATGCATCCCTTCATCCCAGCATCTTTTCCTCTTCCCTCGCTCCTGCCTTTCCATTCAACACAACACAGAGCTATCGATCGCCGGTAACCACATGGACCTCGCCCAATTATCAAGCCATCCACAAGCAATCCCCACATCTCCTGGGAATTGCTAACCAAGCTCGGCCGCTGCACTCTACCAGCCACTCCCCACCTGCGCAGACATCACCAGGCTCCACCTAATTCCCAGCCTGGACTACTCCACGAAGTACATAAGAATCGATCATGCCACGTTACCCATCCGCCTCGCAGGCGAAGAAGCCGGTCACCTAAGGCAGACATCACCAGCACCTCCAAGCCCTTACCACCGATCCCGACTACCAGTACCTTTTCGGTTTCCTTCGGAAGGACGCGTATTACTCTGCCATGCGTCCGTCCAAGAGCAGCTGGAAAATTTGCTTACCTGAATCCGGAAAAATGTCTTGTCACCGCAACCTCTCGGTGCATCACTTAATTCTACTGTCTTAATCACCACGGTCATTATCGTGCTACCTACTGCCACCCACTGGCATGGAAGTGTATTTAATTACGTAGCCAGCTACTATGTTGCAGGGCCAGACGCTCAACCATGGCAAATTATTCGAAGCAACCAATTAATATATATTATTTCTGGACCGATTTAAGCAAATCCGGATATTTTTCCCACAGCCTACCTGACGATCTGTCACGGCACACCGGCGGGCTACGGCTCAGGGGTGAAAATCACCGACCTACACGACTTCCTCACTGTCACGCTACCTTCTTCAAACCCAGCACACGGTCTAAACACTCAGCTTTCCTCCACCAGATAAAATAAATGAATAGAATCCATATATTAAACAAAATCCTCCTTGCCACACATCCCGTTAGTCGCCACCGCCGTTACAAACCTCCATGACTACATCACACTTGACGAAGCACGTAAACCGAGCTAAACTGACACCAGTTCCTCTCCTCCCGGAACGGCATCTCCTTCTTCCACGACGAACACATCACCAAGCCAGAAGACATCCAGCTTTTCACAGACGCAGCACCCTCGATCAGCTTTGACGGCTTCTACAATGACAATCGGTCCTTGGCCGCGTGAATTCTCATCCCCCACACCTTCCTCCGCGATCTACGAAAAGCATCCCATAGTCATAGTAGCCATTCTTTGGGGCATGAACGGTCCATTAAAGACCATTGCCATCCACTCATAATATAGCGCAGATGGCAACCTAAACATCGCCCCCAAGCTCTCATCGTACCTGTTTACATAAGCGGAATTAACTTCTACACAAACTGTCCTCAGGGCTCCGTGCCCAGCCTACCCACTCACACGTCGCCATGCTACTCGAAGGTCCGTAAAGCCAAAATACGCCTAAACGGCTGCCCCTCACTTCGGACCTCCTCACATGCGGCATCCTCACCCTCAGCTCAGGTCATCTATGGACAAAGCATTAAAGTCCACCTTCTTGCCAGCTTCTTTCGCTGCTCCGAGTTCACCGCCTTGAACTCCATCCGTCCCGAGACGCCACCGCGTCAGACATCACATCCATCCTCCCGAAACAGTCGTCTATCAACTCAACGCCACAAGACCAACCAATACGGTCCACCTCAACCCATCTACCTTGTCCGACCAGACTCGTACTCAAGTCTGTACGAACCCATCCGCGACTACTTAAGCTCAAGTTCAACCAGCCGAACTCCCAGCAAGATCCCCTGTTGCGGACTCGGGCTCACCATTACTTTTGCCATATCTTGGGCCGATCCATCATACCCCCCGAGTTTACACAGCGCCGCCTCCAGCGCTTTTCAAGCCAAGGAATTTCCGACCACATCCTCAAGATACGTGATTGTTGGCCTTCCCCCACATACCTCTCATAAGTTCATTCCAACCCGAACGACACCTGAAACGCCATCAGCATCAGTCTTTATGGAGCTATCTTTGGGGACTCTGCACTGCCAGAGCTTCCGAAGAGACAGCCCCCACCCTACAAATCTCCGTTCCCGCCGGCCGCCGGACATCAACGGTCCACCTTCGATCGCCTAACCTCCTTCCTACAAACCCTCCTAGTTTCTTCTTCCTTACATCCCTTCATCCCTACCCTACATCCCTTCATTCCTCTACCCCTATCCTACATCCCTCTACCTCGACCCCTACCCCTCATCCCTACCCCACATCCCATCATCCCTCTACCCTACTCCCCTTCATCCCTCGACCCCTTCCGCTTCTTGAATCCAACAATCATTCCACTATGCAATAAACCTCTCGAAACTCATACTGTTATTGGTGTGGTCCTTGTTAGTGAACATATTATTATTTTGTAACGTTGCCTTTACCTGGGATTGAGACACCATCAGTCTTGAGCGACAGCTCGATTGATTCCTGCATCGTTTTTTCCAGATCGTCCAGGATGTCCCTCTAAATTAGCATAAAAATCTTTATCACTCACAGCCAAAATGTCTTATAACAATAGCTGAATGTTTGTGAAAGGGCCTGCAGTGTTTTAGTAGTAAAAGCAGCATTCAAAAAGAGGCATATTCCACTTGATTATATATATGATGACCTAGAATTGTAGATAAAAATAAGCAGCACAACATGTTTTACTATATCCTCATCGTACAACGTATTATAAAATGTTACAAACCATCAAGTCATCCAGCTGTTTCAACATAACATCTTTAGCTTTCTGAAACATGACGTTTTTTGACCCAAGTACGTGGTTCACAATAGTTTCTCTCATTTTACTCAGCGTGCCCAGTCCTTTAATTTTTTTTGCATCTACAATAAAACAGAAAACTTTCGTCAATTAAATTGTATTATAATTACATTCTGCACAATTATGAATAATGTGCATTTTTACAGTGTCAGGTTTTATCTGTCATGATCTTTATCGTACCGTCATAGCATTTCTGCATGTTTGTCTCAATTGTTGTCGTCAGACTGCTGTAGATCGTTTTCTTACGTTCGCGGATGATTTTGTTGAGTTTTTTCTTAATCTTTTCTTCCTAAGAGAGAGAATATGAATCGTAGTCAGACCACCTCAGAATCTCCAGTACGTTGTCATGAATATAGTCAGGGTCATCAGTTTTGCAGCAGCAGATCATTTTTCAAAGGGTGTCTCCAGTTTTTACTGACATTTACTGTATGTCACGGCCAGGCCGTGCCTCCTGCTTGTCCTGTGTGTGTGTGGGTGTGTGTCGTATGGGCAGGGCTCCGACCTGGTCTCCTCCCGGCTTCCTGATTACAATTCACCTCACCTGCCCAGTCAAACCAGCTGCACTCCATCAACTCATCAACTCAACAGTATATCTACACCGGTTCTTCATCCACTCTTTGCCAGATCGTTGTTACAGCTCACGTGGTAGTTAGTTGTTCTTGGCCGCTCTGTTTTGAGAATAATTCAGAGTTTTCTCCCCAGTGTTTTTTCATTGCATTGACCCTGTCTCCCTGTTCCCACAGTTTTGTCATCCTCCTGGTTCCCCAGTCTGCCTGCCCTGCCCTACCTCCTCCTGCCTGGATTCCACCCTCACCCTCTCTGGATTTTCCCGCTGTGCTCTGGTTGTTTCCCCCCTTGGTTTCCTGGTCAATAAACCTTTACACCCATACTCCCTGGTCTCCGCCTGCGTTTGGGTCCACATTCACACCCCGTGACACTGTATTTATATACTTCTTCATAACAGTGTATGTTAACAGCTAAACAAATCTATATTTCATTTATTCTCTAATGTTTAGTCTTCATGTCTGCTGAAGCCTTTTTGACCTGGACTAATAGCTTAATAAAGACTAATGGTACTATTCTCCCCTTTTACCTCTGTACTGAGAAATCTCAGTTGCAGTTCGACATCTTTGTACTCTGTCTTCGCTTTCATCATCTTCGTGTCAAGTGAAAATGAATTGAGGACTCCGTTGAAAGGTCCACATTTTCCTTCATTTCTGAAACATGTTACCAAGTTGAAATGTTTTATAAATGCATCATTGACAAGTTTGTATTTCAATAATGTAATTTGTCTTTTATAACTGTATAATGTACAATTTGTTATTTCTAGACATTCTCCATAGT
>NW_022282594.1:0-7281 GCF_004355925.1 Anarrhichthys ocellatus
TATATAAACATTATAACCCGTGTTAACATTAGTATGCTTCCCCATCAGGCGGTGCCGCTCTTCGTGAAGCTTATTCAATGTCCTGCATCTCTAACGGAGGAACGTCTGGGCGAAAAAGAGACTCCACCTCGGTCACCAGGAAGGAGACGATGTCGTCTGCCGCCAAGAGGTAAAAATACAGACTAACATATACACACACACACACACACACACACACACACACACACACACTGAAGCTGTTTTCTCTTATGAACTATGAAGGGAGTTTCCCTTCGCACCTGTCGTACACAACAGGAGATCTCACCTTCTGTAGATGCTGTCTTTGGTGGGCGAGGGGATAGAGTGGGCAGGAGGCAACACAACCGAGTCTCTGTCGAATCAAGTTGTGTCTCCAGTTAGATGCTTTTGTTGGTGTCTTCGTGTAAAATACCTTCTTCACCAGTAGCATAGAAACGTCATCAACACTGGCTGGTAGTTCTCTGGATGATAACCGGCTATATTCACACATCAATCAGTCTGTTTAAGTCTGGTCTAACTGATCTGGACATTTACATCCTGCTCCTCCTGTTAATGTTTAGATGCGTTCAGGGTTCAAACTGTTTAGTTAACTTTCACTGATTTTTCTTTTCAGCTCTTTCATTTCAACCTCCAGAGTGTCTGCAGACCAGATCTGATCGATGTGATTGATATAATCAATGAGTCTACTGTTTATTTGAGTACATGTGTCCAGTGCTCAGGTCTAAACCACAGTGGACTTTATTTTAGGATTGTTTATTTAAAGTTTTGGGTTATGAATTGTTGTTAATGATGTTAATAATTCCACAGTATATGAGGATTAATATCGTACGGGAAATTATAACCGGTCTACCGTATGAGACTGTAAACCGCCCAGCACTAAACCGTCTTTACTGGGATAAACCCTAACACAGTAGAACCAGTAGAGGTCAGTAGAATGCAGTAGAATCAGTGTAGCTTTAGGGGAAGCTGTGGACTCTCACGGTCCAGTGATTCTAGTTATTACCAGTGGAACGCAGTAGGAACAAAGTAGAATCAGTAGAACCAGTGGAACGCAGTAGGAACAAAGTAGAAAGTGGAAGAAGTAGAAAAGAAAGAGATCATATTACTCCTGTATTAGCTTCTCTGCACTGGCTCCCTGTCCTTCTCCTCACCTACAAAGCCGTAATTGGTCAGACACCATCATATCTTAAAGAGCTTATAGAACCATACTACCCTACTAGAGAGCTGTGCTCCCTAAATTCAGGGTTACTTGTGGTTCCTAGAGTCTTAAAAAGTAGAACAGGAACAAGAGCCTTCAGTTATCAAGCTCCTCTTCTGTGGAACTAGCTTCCCATTTCAGTCTGGGGGGCAGACACACTCACCACATTTAAGAGTAGGCTTAAGACTTTGCTCTTTGATAACTCTTATAGTTAGGGCTGGTTCATGTTTATAGTTGGGACTGGTTCAGGTTTATAGTTAGGGCTGGTTCAGGTTTATAGTTGGGGCTGGTTCAGGTTTATAGTTGGGGCTGGTTCAGGTTTATAGTTGGGGCTGGCTCAGGTTTATAGTTAGGGCTGGCTCAGGTTTATAGTTAGGGCTGGTTCAGGTTTATAGTTAGGGCTGGTTCAGGTTTATAGTTAGGGCTAGCTTAGGTTTATAGTTGGGGCTGGTTCAGGTTTATAGTTAGGGCTGGTTCAGGTTTATAGTGAGGGCTCGTTCAGGTTTATAGTGAGGGCTGGCTCAGGTTTGCCTTGGACCAGCCCCTAGATAAGCTGCTATAGGCCTAGACTCCCGGGGGACTTCCTAGGATACATTGAGCTCCTCTCTCTTCTCTCTCTATACAAAATAAATTGAATTGAAACCAGTATAACCAGTAGTTTGTGGACTCTCATGGTCCTGGTCTTGTCCACAGTGGAGCGGACAGGAAAAAGGAGGTCAGCAGCCAGCGGTCTCAGATGGAGGAGATCCAGGAACATGAGGAGCCTCCTCACCCAAAGGACCTGTCCCCCTCTCCCTCCTCCCCCCACCCTCCCCAGACGCCCCCGACCCTTCAGCAGCAGAGACCAGCCCAGTCTGCTGACAGCAATAAAGGCCACGTTCCTCCCAAAAGGTTCCACTTTGTTATCTGTCGGCTGTAACTGACCTCACTTCCTGCTGATGCTGCTCTGAGATCTCATAACCCCGCCCCTCTTAACCCCGCCCCTGAGGACCCACAGTCCCACCTGACCAGCTCATGTTCAGGTGTACCTGATTGGCTGAATACTTAGCCTCCGTTATCCTCCTGGAGTCTCCAGAGGCCTCCGGAAGTCTTCTGAGGCTTCCTGAAGTCTTCTGAGGCCTCCTGGAGTCTTCTGAGGACTTCTGGAGATCCTGAAGTTTCCAGAGGCCTCCTAGAGTCTTCTGAGGCCTCCTGGAGATCCTGAAGCCTCCTGGAGTCTCCAGAGGCCTCCTTGAGTCTTCTGATGCCTCCTGAAGTCTTCTGAGGTCTCTTGGAATCTTCTGAGGCCTCCTGGACCCTCCTGGAGACCCTCTATACTCTTTGTATATGTTTCTGGTAGAAAGCTCAGGCTGGGCTGTGTGTTTAAATTACTAACATTTCCTTCTTCTAGCTTCTCCTCCTGAATCTTCTGCTGGAGGTCCTGGGTCCTCCTGACTCCTTGTCCTCCCTGGCTGCTCATAACTCTTTGGCTGGGCTGCCTTTTATCAAAAGCACTAACCTGTTCTGCTCCCAGCTTCACCTGAGGACCTCCTTCTCTTCTTCCTCCTTCTCTTCTTCCTCTTGCTCCTCCTCCAGCAGGCCTCCTGCAGCCTGGGGCTTGAGTTACTGATGTATCCCAGCTCACTAACCTCCTCCTGGGTTGTGTACTTTGTGTCTCTGGAGGAAGATTTTGAAGATCATTTAGATTTGAGTGGTGGTTAAAGATGAAGAACAACATAAACATAGATATAAAACAGTAGATGTGACATCATGGGATGACCACCTTCTCACCTGGCTCTGGTTCATGTGGCCTCTGATGACCAGCTACTGGTCATGAATTAAATTCAATGTTATTTAGAAAACCAAAGATGGCTCTTTTATATTTAGTTCATGCAAAACTCTAAAAATGAATTCATTTTCAGCAATATAAATATGCAATTATAAAATGACCTTCATGATTGAAAGCAGGATTTGTTCTGTTGGAATATAACAATAATAATTCAACTAGAATCTTACCTTGAATAAGTAACAGTATTTGTAAAAGTACCAGATTTATAAAGACCACACATAAACTGGACCCAGATAAGATGGTTCAAGTCATCAGAACTACTGTTTCTGTCTCTGGCCATCAGCTCTACTGGTCATTCAGCACCAAGCAGCTTGGTGCTGAATGACTGTTTGATTATTATTTCATTATTATTATTATCACAACATGCTTCAAATACAAACCAATCAATCAGAGATGAAATATGAAACATGAATACATGAAGATAAATTAAGATGAAACTCAATGACTTCCACCTCCTCCTGGTGTGTGTGTGTGTGTGTGTGTGTGTGTGTGTGTGTGTGTGTGTGTGTGTGTGTGTGTGTGTGTGTGTGTGTGTGTGTGTGTGTGTGAGATCAGAGGCCCCAGTGTGAAGCGGTCCTCAGGTATGGAGCGTTCTCAGAGCAGCACCTGGGACAGTTCAGAGGAAAACAGGAACAAACTGGTGAAAGCTGCTTCCACCTCCAGACTGCTCGCCAAGGTGGTCAAGAACTCTGACAGGTACCTCTGAATACTATGTACAAATATATTTATATGTACTGTTTACACACATCTACTGTATACAGACATGTATATTTTATACAAACATGTCTACTGTATACACATATACTGTACACATATACATATTGTATATGCATATATACTGTATACACGTATACATACTGTATACACACATGCTGTATACAAATGCATACTGTGTACTAGTGCTGGGCGGTATACCGGTTTTAATTTCACGTATGATATTAATTTTTCACACACCGTCATACCGGTGCACAGAAACAACTGCTGTCGCTCTTCAACAGGCAGCAGAATATATTGTTGGCTGCTATGAGCGCTACGGTGGGAGCTAGTTGTCTTAAGTGTGTTGAGAGGGAACCCTAGTCATGGTTATAACTGTATAACAACTAATAACCTACAACTAACACTCTGTAACAACAAAACACCACGACACAACAGTTTGTGACACGCAAACAATTTGTAACACTAATAATTGTACATTTATAAAATTACACCGCTGACCGGCATGCTGGGTAAAGCTAGCTAGCCCAACAGTCTGCTAACAGCTGGGAGAGGCTCCGTCGCTACAGTAACGTTACATTAAAGAACAGAACAGAGCGACGCAGGAGGAACAAAGACAGACCGGAGATGCACCGATAGAGTCTGTGGCGACTGTGGCTAAGTGGATAGCAGGGCCATCTTTCAATCAGAGGATCGGCGGTTCAATCCCCAGCTCCGGCTCTGCTAGTCGCATGTCGATGTGTCCTTGAGCAAGACACTTAACCCCAAAATTGCTCCCGTAGCTGTGCCTACGGTGTAGAAATGTGATAGACTCTGAATTGTAAGTCGCTTTGGATAAAAGCGTCTGCTAAATGACTGTAATGTAATGTAAAGTCTGTGCCCAAGAGACGAGCTGGGTCTGCTGTTTGGAAGTGTTTGAAAATCCGACGTAGACCAAAAGACTATATATTGCAAAGTTTATTGAGCCACTGTTGTTGCCGCAGGTGGTAACACGAGCAACTTACTCCATCACCTCAGCAGAAAACATGAGTTGGAATACCAAGAGTGTGATGACGGCCGTCAACCAGTAACGTTAGCGCGAGTGAAACAGTGAAGCTAAAGGGTCAGACATCACTTGAAGAGGCATTAGCTCGAGGCTGCATATGACAAGAAAAGCAAGCGGTGGAGCGACATTACGAACACAATAAGGATCCAGCTCTGCAAGGACCTGGTCCCACTACAGACAGTCGAGAAAGACTCAGAGCAATGATTAAAACACTGGATTCAAGGTACGTCTGACCGGGGCCACAATACTTCAGCCAGACTGCTATCCCAACATTAGAGGAACAAACGAGCACCCCCTCTAGTAAGCAAAGAATTCATACATGAAGACATTAACATGTTTTATATTCTATGTACTCCTGACAGTAGAGTGAGCCTCTATAAACATATAGAAAAACAATACCGTGATATACCGTGAAACCGGCAGAATCTTAAAAAATATCGTGAAACACATTTTTGGTCGTACCGCCCAGCACTACTGTGTACACATTTCGTTTCGGTGCACCAGTATGAAATAGTTTTACTGTTTATAAGTAAATCTTTAATCCTGAGTCACAAACACAAAGTGAGATGTTTGATTCTTCTCGTTTCAGACACAAAGATCCGGTGATCAGTCAAGGTAAATGCATATTAATGTTAATACATTATTCATCATCATCATTATGTGTAACAGAAGTCAGCCTCTGAGACACTTTAGAATATTTCAGTCTGTCTGTCCTGTCGAGACTCTCAGAGGACACTATGTTGTCAACGTCGTCATGGTGACCGAAGTGAGACCAGTTTAGATTATTTGGTATCGAGGAAATGGCTCACCATGGTAACTGGGTAAATTACCATGGTAACCTGCTGCTACTGACTGGTCAGATCACTGAAAACATGAAAACATGGTTCACACCTTTTAAAACGATGACACACATGAAGATGATGTAAGCTGCTTTTGAATTTCATAAAGTTTCCTGTCAGGATGTTAAGAGTTTAATCAGTACTTCTACTCTTAATGATACTCGTATCTGTTTGGTTCTGGATCAGTACTTCTACTCTTATTGATACTCATATCTGTTTGGTTCTGGATCAATACTTCTACTCTTATTGATACTCGTATCTGTTTGGTTCTGGATCAATACTTTTACTCTTATTGATACTCGTATCTGTTTGGTTCTGGATCAATACTTCTACTCTTATTGATACTCGTATCTGTTTGGTTCTGGATCAATACTCTTACTCTTATTGATACTCGTATCTGTTTGGTTCTGCATCAATACTTACCTTACTTAGCCTCTTTACCCGTTTGTCTCCTGATAATAAATTTGATGCACCAATGAAAGAACTTGTCAATACTACGGTTGTATATCATTTATGCCTTAATGTTTTTACTCTTTTCACTCTAATTGTTATTCAGAATAATACAAAATAATAATTCCTACCATTCTTCTCTCTGCATCACATTTTGAACAGCTTGTTTATACTCAATAATAAATTTACCTCTATAGACGTACAGAACAATGACCACACTGGAGATTTTACAGTTCATTAGTTGTGACAATGTTTGAAACGAACACATGAACGTGCGTTAAATGAAACGGTTGATCGTCGGCGTCATGGCTCCTCCTCTTGTTTGTGTTCTTGTTGTGTTGTTTGTGTTATTTATATTGTTGTTTGTGTTGTTGTTGAGTGACAATGTCTTTGTCTCAAACCAGCCAAAATGTCGACACGCGAGAAAAACAGCCAAGCTGGTAAGTCCTGAGGAGTCATCAGAGCAAGCTAACACGCTAACACGCTCACACACTAACAGCAGCTGAATAAGTGCTTCCTGTTTCTGCCGTTAGGGTTTCTGACCCGTTCTCACTCTCAATGCATCAAATACTTGTGTGAACCAACATACCATGTCCTCATTAGAGCGTGGAAGGGTCAAACAAACACAGGAATTTTGTCCTCACCTGTCCTTGACGTGCTTCACCTGTCTCTCACCTGTCCTTGACGTGCTTCACCTGTCTCTCACCTGTCCTTGACGTGCTTCACCTGTCTCTCACCTGTCCTTGACCTGCTTCACCTGTCTCTCACCTGTCTGTCTGACTGATGTTTGATTTGCTCCATGTTTTGTTTGAATGCTATAACATATTTCTTTCGATATATAAAAATATAAATCTGTCATCAGTGGTCTGATCAGTAAAATATTGATCTTGTGTACAGAGCCCCTGTTTGAGAAGACTGTTCACAAACATTTTTTTTAATGACACAGAATTGTTAGTATTGATCTTATGCTAACCAATAACATTAATCCTTTAAATACTGTTTACAAAGCAACCACAGAGAAAAAAAACGACCACAAAGATATCAAGACGACCACAAAGAAACACAAAACAACCACAAAGATATCAAGATGACCACAGAGAAACACAAAACAACCACAAAGATATCAAGACGACCACAGAGACACACAAAACAACCACAAAGATATCAAGACGACCACAGAGAAACACAA
>NW_022282595.1:0-7211 GCF_004355925.1 Anarrhichthys ocellatus
GGAGAGAGAGAGACACAGGGAGAGAGAGATGTAGGGAGAGAGAGAGAGAGACAGGGAGAGAGAGAGAGAGAGACACAGGGAGAGAGAGAGATGTAGGGAGAGAGAGACACAGGGAGAGAGAGATGTAGGGAGAGAGAGACACGGGGAGAGAGAGCGATAGAGGAAGGAGGAGGAGGGAGAGAGCGAGAGAGTACTCCATGAGGAAATAGAGCAGAAGAATATGGGCCTGACAAGAAGGAATCCAGCCTGCCTCCAGATGAGTGAGGGGTGCAAAACAACAGATTAGAGAAGCCCAGGGCTTGTTCCCATGGAAACCTTGGCCCAGGGAGATGGTGACAGGAATGCGGCATATTGTAGGTCAGACGTGCCATCAGTGATCCAATCACTCGTAATCTGTCTTGACTCGAGAGTCATAGATTGAGCAGGAAAGCTGGTGCCATTCTGTGGCTGCTCTCACTGTGGAGGCAGTCTGAGCTAACGGAACAGGAGTGGTGGAAGAACTCAGATCCTTTACTAAAGAGAGCAGTAATACCACAGAGTACTCTACAAGTAAATATCTGCATTAATGGTTAATTAATTAAGCTTTTATACTTAAAGTACCAAAAGTAAAAGTACTGATTATGCAGAATGGTTCATTCCAGAATAATATTAAGATGATTGATGCATTACTGTGTTCAACACTTAAATGTTGCAGCTGGTAGAGGCAGGCTAATTAGAATGTACGTATGAAATACGGACGTAGTCTCCGTAATGTCACCCGTGGGTTTCTGAGGAGCCGTTGTGAAGCTCAAAGTGGGCAGCTCCGGGCGGCGCCATCTTGGCGGTGAATACACAGCCAACTCTAAAAATGGGCAAAGAAGTGGATCATCAGTGGAGCTGAAGCGGGCCTGCTGATGCAGCAGAGCAGACAGCTAGCAGCTCGAAACCTGAGACGGCACCAACCTGCCACTCAAAGAGGCCCCTCCCTTAATTATGCATAACTTGAAGTCTTAATATAATTTGAACAGCTGAGTTTTATAAAAATGAACCACTTGTACAGTTGTCATGAACGGGGATTCAAGCCTTTAACCAGGCTGTAGACAGGTTGATTTCTGCTGTAAGTGATTAAGCGGACAATTGAGGAACTTTCGTGTTGGCTTCTTTTTTAAGGAACGAAGGTTGCTGCTTTGTTACGTCACATTATGTAATGAAATAAAAAGTACAATGTTTGCGGTATTTGATGTAGTGGAGAAGAATAAAGTAGCAGTAAATGAAAATATTCAAGTAAAATACAAGTACCTCAAAATTGTACATAAGCGCATTCATTGAGTAAAAGATCTTAGTTATTTTCCACCTCTTCTCAGCAGAGCAGTGTCTCTTTCATCAATGGTGGATTGCATGGGCCAGTTGTAAACACTGGATAAATATAGAACAACAGCCAGAAAACATTCAACTGGCCATTAAAAGTAAACAACATGCTGTACATAATGTATGCCCCAAGAGACACATAAAGTGTTTTTGATCTGAATTTATTTATTTTTAAGTTTACATATAATGTGAATAATAAAAAAAAAAATTCAGAATTACTGTTACGGGTGTAGTTAGGACCCAGGAGCAGTACGACAACACCAGGAATTGTTTGATTTGAGTTCTTTATTTTCTTCAACACACGGCAGGAAGAATATTCTCAGGAAGAACAGCGACAGGATTCTCGTGGTCAAGGACAGAAGGCTGAGCAAGTTACCAGGGCAGAGGCAAGGCGAGGTAGTTCGGAACAGGCAGGGTCGGCAACAGGGAATCAGTCCTTGGGTGAATGCGGGAAAGTGTAGCATGAATGCAGAGAACGATCTGGCAGTGAGTGTGTGTGAGGCAGGGGTTTAAATAGTGAAGAACTCCTCCGAGGCCGCAGAGTCAGAATCCCCATCCGGGTGGGTGGAGGGGTTCAGGTGGTAGGGTTTCTTGGGCCCGGAGGGAGGTCTCTCATGGTCCGCACCGGGGACCTGCTGGGTGTTCCTGGCAGTCGTCTGGGTCCTAGACGGTTGTTCTGGGTGCTGCCGATGAAATCTGGCGATGAGTCGAGGGTTGCAGATGTTCCGAGCCGGAACCCATTGCCTCTCCTCCGGACCGTATCCCTCCCAGTCGACCAGGTATTGAAGCCCTCGCCACCAGCGGCGGGAGTGCAGCAGGCGATGGACAGAGTAAACCGGACCTCCTTCGATGAGGCGAGGAGGCGGAGGAGCCGGCACCAAAGGGCTCTCCCGGACCGGTTTGACTGAATCAAGTTCCCTCCAATGTGATCCTGTTTCATCAGACCTCAGAGGAAAATCATCCTTTGGTAGCTTTTTCATGCTTACTATTACTGTTTTTATGGCTGTTTGACACAATATTGTTTTAAGAGATTAAAAGGTGAATGCGCATAGATCTGGGGAGCTTGAGCCTTACTGCCGCCAGGTTGATGATCCTCTCAATCTCGAACGGCCCGATGAACCGTGGGCCCAGCTTTTTAGACTCCACCCGCAAAGGTTGACAACCACACCCTCTGACCCACCTGGTAGATAGGGGCTGGAGTGCGGCGTCGATTCGCCGCTGGAGCAGCGCGGTCTGCAGACTGGAGCAGGGTTGCTCGGACCCTAGCCCAGGTCTGGCGGCAGCGGCGGATGAATGTCTGGACAGATGGGCAGGAAACTTCCCTTTCCAATGCCGGGAACAGGGGTGGCTGGAACCCATAAGCACACTGAAAGGGTGACAAGCCTGTGGTGGAGCTGGTCAGGGTGTTATGGGCGTACTCCACCCACATCAACTGGCGGGACCAGGAGGCAGGATTCCGGGAGACCATGCAGCGAAGGGCTGTTTCCATCTCCTGATTCTTCCTCTCTGTCTGACCGTTGGACTGAGGGTGAAACCCCGAAGATAGACTGACAGTGGCCCCCAGCAAAGTGCAGAATTCCCTCCAAAAGATGGAGGTGAACTGAGGACCTCAGTCGGAGACAATGTCGACTGGAATTCCATGCAGGCGGCAGATATGCAGACAGATTAGTTCAGCCGTCTCCTTAGCAGATGGGAGTTTGGGGAGAGGAATAAAATGGGCCAGCTTGCTGAATCTGTCGACCACTGTCAGAATGACGGTGTGGCCCTCAGATAATGTTAGTCCGGTGACAAAGTCCAGGGAGATGTGAGACCACGGACGATGAGGCACTGGGAGAGGCCGCAGGAGGCTGGCCGGAGCCTGATGGGAAGGTTTATGTTGGTTGCACACAGGGCAGGCGTTGACGAATTCCCTGGTGTCCTCATTGAGCGAGATCCACCAGAAGCGCTGCCGCAGGACGTCCTGGGTCCTCTGGATGCCCGGGTGGCAGGTAAGTGGAGAGGAGTGTGCCCACTGGAGGATGTCGGACCAAAGGGCCTGAGGGACAAACAGGCGGTTAGGAGGGCACGCGCTGGGCCCGGCTTGACCCCTAGTCGCAGCCCTCACCAATTCCTCAATCTCCCAGGTGAGAACGCCTACTTGACAGGAGGCAGGGAGGATGGATGAGGAGCCAGAGGTGGATTCCGCCTCCCCCTGGAACTGACGGGAAAGGGCATCAGGCTTGACATTGCGGGAACCGGGGCGATAGGAGAGCATGAAGTGGAACCGGGTGAAGAATAACGACCACCTGGCCTGTCGGGAATTGAGTCTCTTGGCTGTGCGGATGTTCTCCAGGTTCTTATGGTCGGTCCAAACCAGGAATGGGAGCTTGGTCCCCTCCAACCAATGCCGCCACTCCTCCAGGGCCAGCTTTATTGCTAGTAGTTCTCGGTTACCAATGTCATAGTTTCTCTCGGCGGGGGAAAGCCGTCGCGAGAAAAAGGCACAGGGATGGAGCTTTTGGTCAGTGGCCGAGCGCTGGGACAGGACACCCCCAACTCCTATATCGGAGGCATCCACCTCCACCACAAATTGTCTGTCTGGATCCGGGACTCCGAGGATGGGTGCAGAAGTGAACCTGGACTTCAGATTCTGGAAGGTCTCTTCAGCTGCAGAAGTCCAACGGAAAGGGGTCTTGGAGGAGGTGAGGGCGGTGAGTGGGGAAGCGACCGCGCTGTAATTCCTGATGAACCGCCGATAGAAATTGGCAAACCCCAGGAAAGTTTGAAGTTGCTTGCGGGAGCTTGGCACAGGCCAGGTAGTGACAGCGGCAACCTTAGCAGGGTCCATCTGGATGCTGCCCTGGGAGACAATATATCCCAGAAATGAGACCGTGGGAACATGAAACTCGCACTTCTCCGCCTTCACAAACAGGGAGTTCTCCAGTAGGCGTTGAAGCACGGACTGGACGTGGTGCACATGTTCCTCTTGGTTCTTGGAGAAGATCAGGATGTCGTCGAGGTAGACGAATACGTGCCGGTCCAACATGTCTCGGAGCACGTCATTAACCAGGGCCTGGAAGATGGCAGGGGCGTTGGTTAAGCCGAAGGGCATCACAAGGTACTCGTAATGTCCTTTAGGTGTATTGAATGCCGTCTTCCACTCATCCCCTTCTCTGATCCGGACCAGGTGATAGGCATTGCGGAGTTCAAGCTTGGAGAAGATAGTGGCCCCTTCAAGTAGCTCGAAGGCCATTGCGATGAGTGGCAAGGGGTACCGGTTCTTAATCGTGATTTCATTTAAGCCCCGGTAGTCGATGCAGGGTCTGAGAGTCTTGTCCTTCTCCACAAAGAAAAATCCAGCCCCTGCGGGAGAGGACAAGGGGAATATGATACCGGAAGCCAGCGAGTCATTAATATAATTGTCCATCGCTTTTTTTATAATTGTCCATTCAGGAGCAGACAGGGAATACAGGCGCCCCTTAGGTGGGAATGTACCAGGATGGAGATCGATGGCACAATCATAGGGACGGTGGGGAGGCAGAGACATGGCCTTGGACTTGTTGAATACCTCCCTAAAGTCCAAGTATTCCGCAGGATCCCCCGTAAGTTCAGGCGTGGATGGGGTGAGCGCGGCACCTTGTGGAACGGCAGCTTGCTTCAGGCAGACCAGGTGACAGGACTGGCTCCAACCACGAAAAGCTCCCGTAGTCCAGTCGACATGCGGATTATGTCGACGTAGCCAGGGGTATCCCAGAATGAGGGGAATGCGAGGGGTTTGCAGGATGTGGAAGCTGATGGTCTCGTGGTGGTTACCGGACAACAGCATGTGTACCGGGACAGTTTGGTGCGTCACTGTTCCCAGAAGATGACCGTCCAGGGCGCTACATGAAACCGCCTGGGGAAGAGGTATCTGGCCGATCCCCAACTGTGTAACCAGGTCCTCGTCCATAATGGACGCGTCTGCTCCAGAATCCAAGAAGGTGAAAATCGTATGGGAGCCCCCGGTTAATAGTTAGGCGTGGAAAAGTGGTCGTTGACAGACGGAGGGTCGGGAATCTGCTTGGCTCCCCAGTACTTCCTTCCTTACTGGCGAGTCCCAGCCTTTTAACATGCAATTGTGAACATAATGACCCGCCTGACCACAATACATGCAGAGATGTCCCCGTCTGCGCCGCTCACGTTCCTCCGTGGATAGCCCAGTACGTTCCACTTGCATGGGTTCACTCTCCTGAGGAAGCGCTGCGTTGGCATGTACTCCGGAGCAGTAGCACAAGGAAAGTGAGAAGGCTGCCCCTGCCGTGACTGTTCCTGGCGCCTTGCCAGCCGCCTGACCTGGATACAGCGATCCACTCTGGAGGTGGCCTCAATAAGTCCGTCCAGGGATGTGGGTAGCTCGATCGGAAATGAGTTCATCTTTAACGTAATCCGCTAACCCGAGCAGATACGCGTCACACTGGGCGTCCATGTTCCATGAGCTTAATCGAGCCTGGGTCCGGAAATCAATGGCGTAGTCCGTGACAGATCGGTGGCCCTGCTAGAGCCTCATTAGCCCTCCGGTGACATCCGGTCCTCCGGACACCGCTCCGAAAACCTTGCGTAGTTCGGCAGAGAAAGACGGGAAGGAAGCACAGGCAGGAGTACGACGATCCCATTCCGCCGTTCCCCACAGGCGAGCTCTCCCCGTCAGGTGGTTGGTGGTCACCCTGGCATCCTCTGACGCAAAGGTGCGGGGCTGCAACGCAAAAAGAATGGAACAGTTCATCATGAATGCGTTGCAACCCTCAGGATCCCCGTAACGTTCGGGCTCCCCCACCCGGGGCTCTGAGACCGCCGTAGATGCTGCTGGATCCCTTCCCGAGCGAACCGGAGCAAGTGGCGGTGATACCGCCATGTTGGTCGGGGCTGCGGCTGCCGTGAGTTGTGGTTCTGATTCGCCAGGTCGTGATGAACCTCGGCGGTGTTGGTGACAGCCATGGTCTCGGTTTGCTGCATCGCCTCCTCGATCGCCTCGAGCCGGGCCCATGCCGTGGCGCCGTCTGGGCACAAAAACAGGTGTTACATACATACAATACAAACACCTTCTATATGTGAATAAAGTGACATCTGTATCATATATATGATATATAACTGAGCCACAAGTAGAATCATTTTCTAAAACCAAGACTCGAAAGACAAAGATAAATGTTGATACAACATGTTTTCACTGTATGTGTCTTTGAGGAATTGTTGTATAATCCATGATTTAAAGAACCTGTACTTGTATGTTTCCAGGGATTTTGTCAGTAATTCAACACATTAAGGTTGAATGCTTTAGAGTACAATGGAGAGACTGTATGCTGGATTTCTTTTCTATTGAATTGGAAGTCAACAGTTCCATCTAGTGGTTGGAGAGGTAACTCCACACAAAAACGTAATTTGGAGGCAACAAGTACCAACTTGAACATGGAGCATTTTGAACAGATCACTCTGACAGCTCCTAAAGCACCTGATATCAGATACTGGTATGTGGACGACACTTTGTCTAAACCGCACTGCTCCAGCATCGATACATCAGTACCATCACATGAGTGGTAAGCTATTATTCCCGTCACTTGTATTCAAGTGAAAGCTGAGGGAGCATAAAGACCAGAGTGCACAGCAAACCCACTCACACCGACCCCAATCTAAACCCTCACTACCTCTTATACTGTCAACTTATATACTTTACTGTTTTACAACCTGTTTCATTTTTATTCTCATTACGCATATACAATTATTACATTCCTGATTGATTGATTCGATATTCATATACAGTATTAGTTTCTTGTTTTACTTGTGTGATTTTCTTTTTATACTTACAGTTGTGTGAAAAAGTGTTTGCCCCCTTCCTGATTTCTTATTTTTTT
>NW_022282596.1:0-7209 GCF_004355925.1 Anarrhichthys ocellatus
TGTGTGTGTGTGTGTGTGTGTGTGTGTGTGTGTGTGTGTGTGTGTCGGGTGACATTGCTGAGCGCAGTGAGCCGATGGCATCTGAAGGCTCTTAGCATGGGGAGAATACATTCCGGAACTGTCCGGTCCAATACAAACACTCGGCTCGCTGTAATGAGGCGTGACCGGACTGCTCCGTCACCATGGAGACCCTCAGCACGCCGGTGTCGCGCTCTCTCTTTAAACTCCACGTTTGGTTTGAATCTCATCTGCAGGCTTGGAAACCTAAGTAGAAACATGTTAACATGAGGGACGGAGCTGCTGTAGCTTTTAGTCGCTTCGTGGAGGTCGATACACAAACGATGAAGAACATGAACGTATAATGTTTTGCATCATTATTCAATGTTTTTACTTTATGTCGCGTTAAAGCAAAGACTTTGTCATTTTAAAAAGTCCCTTGTTTAGGGACAGAGTCGTGCGTTTATATCATCCAGCGGGTAAAAAGGGTTTGACAGCTTTAAATATCATCTGTTGCCCTCACTGTGATAGTGAAGTATGAACTCAATACTTTGCAGAATGAATTCATTAAAAATGTTTTTATTAACTGCAACACTACATTTATAATATACCGTCAGAGAGATAATAACGATATTAACGTGGATGTATTCTAGTATAAGATACTTTAATAACCTAAAGGTTTCATTATATTGAATGTATTTAATATATTTCATCCGGTTTATCAAATGTATATTTATTGTATTTTAAACCGATCAGATCTTGACTATTCCAGTTCAATGTGGCTTTAATGCCAAGAAAGTAAAAAATAAAAAATAAATGTTGCAGAGGCATGAAAAAAAGAATTAAACAATGTTTAAATAACAATTAAAAAAGAATACATTAGAAATAAATAAGTAAAAAATAAAATAAGAAAGACTTAAAGTTTCTAGGACGTCTAGATTTATGACTCCACCCAAAAACAGAATCTTATTTGATTGGATTTCTATCAGCCAATCACAGTGCTCCACATCATCAGAAGTGGACTGCTGCTCACTCAAAGAACCTGACTTGAATTACTCTGATTACTTGATCTTGAATGAGACTTCATGGAGCTGCTTCAGCGCCACATAAATGATGAGGTTCATTCGAGCCCTTTGGACTTCAAGCCCCACTTCTCTTAGCTCGCTTTAAGGAGCGGCTTTGCTCACCGTCCATTCCTTTGACTTTAGTTAGTGATGCATATGTGACAGCTGATAACCTAAAGTTCGGTTCTGCGGTAGTGGAGTAGTGGAGCATCCTAAACAGGTGAAACAGGCCTCAGATGTTTTCAAACAGCCATATTCCCTCCACAGTTCTGACTCGTCTCCTCTTCTTCTTCTTCTTCTTCTTCTTCTTCTTCTTCTTCTTCTTCTTCTTCTTCTTCTTGCCCTCCAGCAAAACTCAGAGACCTCTCTTCCGGTTCACCTGTCTGGACTCAAACAAGCCAGGCCCGTGAGGGATTTACTCCGTCAGGTACATTCCACCCTCTTGGCCGATCTCCTGTTTATTTCCAAGGAGGGCTCTCTTTCCCAGGTCTCTCTTGGCCGCAGAGCGAAGGCTCTTGGCTGAGGTCCACGCAGCACAAAGGGCCCGGGCATTCCAGCTGTCTGCCTTTAATCCAGTGTGTCAGCTCGTGTTAATGTTGCAGCGTGAAATCTGAGGGCGCAGAGCGGCGTGGAATATCTACAAGAAGAGGGAAGAATTCCTCTGCTAAAAGGCCACCGAGCCGGCCGGCCGGCCTGCTGGTGGTGAGAGTTAATGGGTGGTGGTTACAGCAGGTTGAGGTTGATCGCGTGTGTGTGCTTGTAGGTCTTCAAGCTCGCCAGGCAGGTGGTAGGAAGGAGGAAGGTAACCAGGAATGCTGCTCTAATCAAAGGGGGGAAAAGAAGCGAGGAAAAAGAGGAGCTCATGGACTAATGTGAGACTAAATCAGCATTTCCGCTCCTCCTCAGGACCCCTGTGGGTCCGCTCTGACTCACAATAGAGGAATGACACGCTTCTGTGGACGGATAATTATCTTACACACACACACTGACACCCACTTCCACACACACACACACACACACACACACACACACACACACCAGACGTGCATGGACCACAGACACACATGCAGATGAACATATGCTGCAACGCACACACATCAAACACACACACACATAATCAGTCCACACACCCCGTCTCGCCTCACTCACTTCCACCCAAAGCCGGCTTTATTCACCCAAACTCATTGTCTGTGATAGTCGATGCAAGTAACGTCAATTCAGTCACATTCAGCAGAAGCATCCATGTAGATACTGTAACTCACACTACTGACTGTGTGTGTTTGTGGGTGTGCATATATATATATATATATATATATACCTACAGGTGCTCTGCCACCCAGGACGTCCTGAGTCTCTTCCATAAAGCTATGGATGGATGTTATGACTTATGATGAAAGCAGCTTTGCAGAATGCGCTCTGATCCGCTGCTCTATGAACAGAGATAATCCGCTGCATTGTTTTCAGTGTATTCAGAGGTTAAAACATTTATGGTTTGTCAATGCAGGTCAAATGTAATTATTGCTGCTGATGCTTTTGTTTTTAGTTTTTTTCTGAAGCTATTGTTAATGTCAAACATATCTGAATGTCAGGGAGTCTCTCAAATACATTTCCATTGTTGAATCTCTGAGTTTGTATATTCCAGAAAGGTTAAGAGGGAACAAAACTAAACAAGTGTGTCAAAACATGTATGTTATTTGTTCTTTAATTTGGCCTCTCTGTCTTGGTAGATAGCTTCATATTACAGGAGAGACACGTTTACTGTAGATTTAGAATAAAACAAGATGAAACCAATGTAACGTTGGTATAATAATAATAAAACATTGCGTGGCATGTCTGATCATAAGAGCCCATTCACCATCATCTGTTTAAGAGTTAAAAGCTCTGCCGTCTCCTCCTGCTTAAACACCAGAGCGTCATTGTTCACTTGCTTCAAGCCTGAGGTGGAAAAACACCAACAGAAGAGTCTAGAGGGGCAACGTGTGAGACGTGTAGGTGTTGCAGAGCTCTGGCTGATTAAACGCTTTCTCTACAGATACAGAGCGAGCAGGCAGCGTGCTGCGCGTCGGCTTTCTGATGACATCACGGTTTCACAGAGGCTGTGACTTCTTTCCTATTTTTCTTCTTCTTCTTCTCAGGGAGCCACAGGGTGAGGTTCTCATTATCACATCGGTGTCATCTTTCTCTGTTTACATCCAAAAGCCAGATCGCACCCTTTAGAGACGGAGGGAGGAAGACGACATGCACAATGATCTCATATCTGCACTGGATCATAGGCTGCTATCGGACAGGCCCGGCGTTTATTGGTATGTGTGGTCCGACATCGTGTGACAGGTGTCCTGCACTGTGTAATGCACACTACCTAACCGTCATCACGTTAACCTGCTTGTGGCTGGTGCCGAGCAGGTTTCATTTCATGTGCACGAATGCTTTGTTTGAAATGTAACCGTGGTTTCATTCCAGACCCTGAATCACACGCCCACTTTTTGAATCCGCTGTAGCGACTCGGTTGTCGCCCTTTAAAGAAACAACAACCAATCGGAGCGTTGCTGGAGGGACTGAAGTCTGTGACGTCATCAGGCAGAACTAGATGATTCTGATTGGACACTGCATCTTTCTTTCTTTATTTCCATCACTTGTGTCCAGAATATTCTAAAGTAAAGTATCACTTAAATTAACTCAACGCAGCAATCTGCATT
This sequence comes from Anarrhichthys ocellatus, assembly GCF_004355925.1. Classification (NCBI taxonomy): domain Eukaryota; kingdom Metazoa; phylum Chordata; class Actinopteri; order Perciformes; family Anarhichadidae; genus Anarrhichthys; species Anarrhichthys ocellatus. The sequence continues at coordinate 3,758 of NW_022282596.1, forward strand.
CTTATTACGTCTCGCTGACTCTTTTCTACAAAGTTCTTGAATCAAGTTTATTCTTTTTGGAAACAATCTTAACATACAAGCAGATGTTTGAGCAGATGTTAGGAGTTTGTTTCCTTCCCTTCTGGTGCTCATTTCTATTGGAGAAAATATATTTTAGACTGGTTCAGGATTGGGATCAGGTGTTAAGTTAGTCTTCACAGCCAAGAAGAAACACGCTCCTCTTTGTAAAGTGGTCAAAGTGTCCATTGGAGCGTTCCTCCTGATGAACTAAAGGTTGTTCTTTATCATACATATCAAGAAAGAATTAAGGTATAAAGTTACAAAAGGATGCCTTATTATATTATTAAGTATTAAGTATTATCATTTCAAAGGTTTAGTGACCAAAATATTGCGAAATTCTGTCGAGACAAGAACGTCAATAATTGGACGATTCTGCAGAACTCAGTCAATTACCGTCAATACCGACAGGTTTTTTTAATTCTTAATTTCTACATATGGTTGTTTTGGTAACAGGACAGTGGTTACGGTTAATTAGAGGCAAACATTAATTGCAGGTCTGCGATGGTGATGTGCCAGAGCCTCCGAGGAATCTGTGACCGTGACAGCAGAGGACTTCCTCGTACTTTCAACACTTTTGTTCAAACGTCCTTCTTCAGTTATATCATCGTTTCCTTTCTTTGACGTGTTGAGTATTCAGGTGTCTGATGCCACCCTCATGCTATCAGCACACATCTGATACGTCCAGTGCTGTGTGTAACGGGATCTGATCTTTTCATGGATGTCTAAACTGAAAACCTGTTTTCCCCCCAAAAAGAAGGAAAAGCAACAGAAATGTGACTTCTGTTCCTTGACTGTTAGTTGTTGCCCTTTGTAACGCAGATTGAAGTGCAACTCGACTGAGTTTCTTTCAAGTTCATTCCTCCCTCCACCTCTTTTGTGTCCCGGAGGTCGAGAGAACGGTCTCAGACCCTCTGCTATCTGGGCCCCTCATCTACCCCCCTAGATGCCGACTCCAATGCAAACCAACCTGCACACACACAAAAAAGAAAAAAGGAGGATAGGAGGTAGAGGGAGTGGGAGGGAGAAAACGAGAGCCTGACAGGACAAAGCTGGGAGTGGGGAGAAACTGAACACAGTGTCTGTTGTGTGTATGAAGGGAGGACTTGGCACAAACACTGGCCCGTCTGTAAGAGTATCCTGTGCTGCTCCCTGCTCCATGCCTGCCTCCTCAATACTGTCTTTGTCCTCCCACTGTGCACCAGTGACACTGAGAATCCACATACAGCAACACCTGGCCCATGCAGCGCTCTGTGTCTCCTCTGCTTCATAACGGGGGGTCGGCCTTACAGGACAGGACGGGACGATGTAGGACATCGCTAGATGAGACGGGATAGGACAGAATACCAAATTCAGGAGACTGTCTTCAGAGGGAAAACCACAGCTTTGATCATTCGTTCAAACAACCTATGCTCTCTTTTCCTGAAGAGCAACCCCTTGTGGAGATAATGACGTTATTTGGTGTTCATGTGTTTAAAATAAATCTTATGTATGAGGTTGGGTGTTGAAACCATCCGACTCACCATTGAACCCAGGAAAAGAAGTGAACCCCGGATTGAGCCCTGTGGTGCCCCACATGTGACTCTATTAATATTGGACCTTCTCTGTACAGTTTTTATTTATTCAGCCATGAATGGATGAGTTCAGTTCAGTGTCTCTTCGGCTAACACTGATCCTTGTGTCTTTGAGTCATCCGCTTTCTAAACCTGCAACAATAAGTGAAGTGTGTAGAACACCGGAGAGCATTTTTCAAACAGTCGATCAGTTGGTTTCTATCAATCATGGCCACAACCTTTCCCTAATCCTAACCAAGCACTTTTGGGCTACGTTCAGGCAAATCCAATAAGCTTCTTAAATCAGATCTTTAATTTAGTTTATTTGCATGTGATCAGATGGTATCACCATGGCTTGCTGTGGTGAAGAAGCAGGCGTCTAACGAGCAAGCATCTGTCCTTCCAACAATCGCGCTGTGGAGTCGTGGTGCAGAACTCGTCCTTGCAACGGACAAAAAGGAAGCTGGAGGAAAGTAAAAGTGAAAGCACCAGAAGACCAACACATTCTAACTCATCTCAGCTCTTCAACAAGCTTGGCATAGTGTCCTTTCAAAATAAACTTCCACCCTCACAAGACGTTAGGTTAAGGCAAACAAACCACTTAGTTAGGTTTAGGAAAATAGCGTGTTTGACGTTAACTTGTCCTACTAGTGACTCACGTGACAAAATGTCAACGTTGACTTTTAGTTTCACAAAGGGTTACGAACGTGGGTCTCTTGCCCGACTTGGCGTCACAATATGAGTGTAGTTAACGTCAACGAATTCAAAGAAGGGTGTGGTCTGAGTAAGGGCGCCGGATATGGGGGGTGCAAAGTGAAGGCTTAATTTGGCGTCGTGGCTGGTGTGATCCCATCACATGATGGCCTCTAGTTTGAGCTCTGTACGCTTGAGAGAACCTTTTGACTATTTAGCTGACTAGCTTACTCTGTTAACCAGCTTAGCTAACATTGGTGAGGCCAATGAGACGAGAGAGAACAAAAACATTTAGCAAGAACGACCTAGAAGCTATTAACGTTGGGTTTCTGAAATCAATACCATTCAAACTCTTATTTGTATTTGTTGTTGACACCTGTTTTCTGTATGTGTTCTTTGATCACAGTAACAATCTCCTTTCTAGCAACAAGTTGCTAAACTGACGCCCTCCGTCTCGGTATCACTCGGCAGCCATCTTGTGTCAGCTCACGGTGTGGAAGTACAGGGAGGGTTCATACCGAATGGAGAAGAAACAGGTTCTTGCCATCACGACAGAGACAGAAAGGGTGACAGTCAGAATGGTGGAGGGAAAGGAGAGCTGCAGCAGAAAGAGAGGGGGGGGGGGGGCAGAGAAATGGAGTGTTGTTGGCGGGCGGCGGTTTTCTTTTAGCAACCTGATCTGAGCAGAGAGCTGAGCGGGGCGAGATAAAAGGAGAAAGGAGCGTTGTCCGAGCCCGGCTACAGGAAAAGGACGATTAGAGCAGAGCACGGTATCAGGTATGCAGTCCAGCGATCCCAGCCAATCACAGTCCGGGTACATAAGGCCAGACGGCAGCTTGACTCCACTGCACTAAACCCCCCCGCCCCCCAAACCACTCCGCCTCACTCTCCTCCCAAACCCTCTCTCACCCCCTCTCTTACTCTGTCCCTCCCATCCTCAGCCCTTTTTCATCCTCTTGCTCTTTTCCCGCTCAACGTCGTTACAGTAGTGACTCTGTCTCAGACGACTGTTTGCTGTGAAGCCAAAAACCCTTTCAAAAAGAAAATACAAAGCAAGTAATACATTCCAACCATTGTAAAATGGCTTATAATTTTCATTTGCAGCTGCATTGTCTCTAGTGTCCACCAGGGGGCGACTCCTCTGGTTGT
>NW_022282597.1:0-7207 GCF_004355925.1 Anarrhichthys ocellatus
TCTATGAAATAACCACATGGTTTCATATTTTCCTGTGTGAATGAAATACTTGACAAATGAAAAGAACTGACTATTTTCTTAATTAATAACTTTAAAGTGAATTAACAGTTTGTTGATCACATTGAACAGAGTGGTAATGTAAAGTCTGACGTGAAACAGAAACTCAATCTTCAAATGATATTCCCTCAACATATTTCTGGTTTTCTCAGTAATTTGTTATTATCAATTTAGTCGATACTACTGTGTATCAAGATATCTTGATGGATGATTTCATCACAAGACGATAACTTATCATATTGAATTATTATGGCCCAGCGATACTTTGGAGGGAGGCCTAAAGACAATCAGACAGTGTTTGCCAGCTCTGTGTCGGCTCTACTAACAATACTGATGATTTACTCTGTGTTTGCTTCCAGTGGTTTGACAGAACGTCCACGACAATAACATTGTGACAAACCCCTAAAAATGTCTCGACAATGTCACTAAATAACAGCACTTCCACAACCTCCATTCACCACCACACACATGCCTGTGCATGTCATCACTGGTGGAGTAGACACTTCTCATTGATCATGTGTGTGCAGCACTAAATGGACATTCAGCCAGCTCGCAGCACGCTCTCCTGACGCAGTCACAAATAGCTTATGTAGCAGCGTACGTCAGCTAGTTCCAAACACGAGAAAAAAGCATTTCCACAGTGAGATCTCTTATCTACAAAGGCAGCACAAGTAAAGCAGCTCCATTATATTAAATGTATCACCCAGTCTGTCTGTGGAGGAAATCAAATCAATGAATCAATACATGGGCCTACACACGCTGTGGATTTCTCCCCGTGGGGCAGACATGATAACGGCTCTGGTTCACTAAACCTGTGCCGTCAGTCAACCTGGTGAAGGCCGGTCAGAGAGCTGCTGCCCACTCAAGTCCTCAGGAGCTGCTGAAGACGACTCGGTGTGGACCGGATGACAGAGCGCTAACGTTGACCGACGTTGCTTGACCCCCGTCATGCGGTGCATTCAGTGCACCTGAGGCAGACAGTCCAGGTAGTGCTGTGTTTTAGATTCTAGAATATTCGTTGACAGCCCAAAAAACAACGCAGCCCCAGCTAAACCAGGCAGGGATGAGCCGACATACTCGTAGATACACCGCAGCAAACAACAGACTCCACTCACAAAGTCAAAGTCTTGCCGTAGATCAAGTGGGAGATGATCAAATATGTGGAAATAAACGTCGCTCTGTGAGGCACGTTTCTAGCAGATCCCATTCACCTTCTTCACTGCTGGAGGACAATAAAGCCAGTAAAAGCTGATGGACAGCAGGAGAGCACAGTGACATGTGTGACTGTCCCGTCAGGTCTCTTAAATACTTCCTATTAGACAGACGGTGTGTGAGCACCATGAGAAGCTGCAGCAGAGCAGGAGGACTCTCACTGATGAAGCTAGGAGTCAGGCCTTTCCTTGCATGAATATAAATGATGGGAAATGTTTAGAGTCACGGTGGAGAAAAGCTGACGCTGTCCTTTAACATGTACATGCCCCTAAGACTGATGTGTGGTGGTTCCTCTACTAAAGAAATCAGAATGAGTGACCTGAGGAGGACCACAGACATTCATCAACATGGGTCAGTACGTGGTCTCACGTTAAGAGGATAGAGTTAGTTAGTCAGCATCACACTGGTCCCTCAACAGAAAGCCAATGGGATTATTCCATTGAATTTTGGATTATTGCACAAAATAAACTCTGTGAAAAACAGACGTTTTTGATACGTACATGTTTTGTTCAGCAAGATATTCTTCACAAACGAACACCACGTTTAGGACTTCTGAAGTGTGAATGCAATCAGCAGAAGTTAAAAGTATAACGTGTATTTAAAAAAAAAAAAGGTAGACAGCTAAAGAGGAACTCCACCACGGTCACATGACTTCACATCTCCACCTTTAAGCTAAAGAAGGACTCGTGTTCTATAGTGAGGACGTGAAGTTGTCTCATTTAGACACTTGTTAGCAGACGCATAGAAGCTTCTACCTTTACCAGAGGGGCGTTTACTGACCTACTTTAGCGTAGAAGAAAACAGGTATTTAATCAAAAACACATTCAAATAACCCACTGACTTTGAGACAAGGGAACATGAAGTGCAAAAATGCTGACTCATCTGTGGATTTCATTCCTGCAGCGCTCTATTGCTCTCATTCACAATGATCACACATGTCTGCCATGTAGAAGCAGGGATACATCTCCTCTCAGCCTACATGATGATTCAAGCAAAAGCCTAAAATAATAAGCATTCATTCCAACTGTTTTTGAGAGGAAATTGAAAGAACTGTTTTAACAGAATATACAGCTCATCTGTGTCTGCTGCTGATGGACTGGTCATTGACAGCACAGTGCAGATGGGTCCTTATTGAACCTAGAAACCCAGGAGGCTTCACGAGACAACAATCCTCTCTCATAATCTATTTTAGAGATCTGCTTGTCTAATTTGCACTTTCATTTGTTTTTGAGGACAACTCTTATTTGTGGGTCTTGAACATAGCAGGAGTCAGCAATGACTACATGAGAGTCACAAGCTTCTGTCTGAGGTCCCAGGAGATGTTCAGTGGAAACACCAGGCCCCCACTACAGAAACAAAGCAGGTCCTCAGTGAGACTCTGTGGAGCAGTGAGGTCACAGCTCTGGTGGCTGATGATGTCAGAAGGTTTGAGTAACCCTGGGAGGCATGAAGCCCTGGACCTTATGTGCAAAGTCAAGTGAGCCTGACCTAGTCACTTGGGAAACGAACAATCAATTCAAGTCATTTGTAAAGAAAGACGTGCAACATTCTGACTGAACACATTTGGGATTCTGGGCTGATAAAACAAGATATTTGCAGGCGTCACCTAGGGCTGCGGGAGGTTGTGATTGTGTCATTTCTCTATTTTCTGATATTTTATAGGCTAAATGATTAATCGATTAACTGGAGAAATAATCAACAGACTGATTGGCAATGCAAGTTGTAGTTCTAACCCAAAGTTTACAAAGACGTTTGGAGAAATGTGTCGAAAAGGATGAAGCAGACATGTAGAATATTTCCATTTGATGGAAAAAATAACCATAATGCTCAGTGTTTACATCGTGTTGCGTCAATGAAGAGGCACAATAGGATCCTCGATACTTTTGGTGCTGACAGAGTGGACTTTGATAAGCTTACCTTAAAGCGACTTAGGTAAAGAGGCAGCAGTTAGAAGTGTTCTATCATTTCAGACCATCACGCAGCACTAGCTGTCACTGTTACATGTTTTCTTGTGAATTCCCTTAAAACGACAGAAACGGAGCTGGGCCCGACTAATGACGACAGCTGGAGATGGTAGAAATAAGGGCTGCTATCTACCTAATAAATACACAGTATGAAGCGGCTGTGAACCGAACCCTCGGTCCACGTCCTCTCCGGTCTGCGGACACAGAGAGCAGACTGTTGGGACCGTTACCGCTATGCTCATTGTGGGTAAATGAGACACGTCACGTACCTGTGAGCCGCCACCGCTCGGCTGTTCAGGTATTTCTGTGCAGTCATGACACCAACGAACAGGAAAGTATTGGACCTGGGTCCAGGTTTCTCGGTCGCCGGTGACCCGTTATCTTGCAGTGGCCATAGTAACCCGTTGTATTCCGCTCTGTGACCCCAGTTCAACCCACAGCCGGACGGGTTTGCCTTTCGCTTGTGTCCCGCTTTCTTCAGCTCCGTCGCCCTGGGTAGGATGAGTCTGGACGCCAGCGTGAACCCGACCACCAGTCCCAGCAGAACACTAAACCATGCTCTTCGGCTTCGACCTGCCATTCCCCAAAACTTCACCAGCTCACTGTGAATCCTCGCTGTATCCTAACAAAACAGCAAAACGACAACCAAAATATAAAAAAATGAAATTAAAAGAAGAAAAAAGAGAAGGGTAGGGCTCCTCTGTTGCTCACGCACACTCTCTCATAGTAGAAAAGCCCTTTTCTTTCAGTTGCCTACGTAGCATCACAGCGGTCTCCTTGAAGCGACCACCTGAACCCTTCTCTGCCGCTGCTTCCTCTGCTCATCCAGCTGTCGGTCCTTAGCGACCATCGGCAAACTTCAACGCCGATCGACAAATGCAGCAGTTTTTTTCTTCGCCTTGAATAGCGGCCCCATTATCACCATTATCTTGCCATTGGAAGAATGTCGGACTGTCGAGATCGCTGATTGCGAAGGGGGGGGGGGTTTAACCAAGCAGTGGTTTGACCCAACGGCTTTCCGTAGAAGCGCTCTGACTGGCTGGCTTGGTGAATCTCTTCGAGGTGGGAGGGGCCGGAAGTACGTTTCACCATTCTGCATTCCCGTCTCATTCTTTTTTTACTTTCCTCAGTGTCGCTTACGATAAACACACACTGCCAGATAATGTAACGATCATATATGTAAACGATAAGGCCACCTGATTTCATTTCAACTTTGTTTCTGGGAAATTATGTTGTATCAGTCCTTTTGGTTTGGCGAACAACTAGAAATACTACAATACCCATGAGCCTCAGCCGCCGTTGCCATGGAGAAGAATCCAGTCTGAGGCGCGGTAGCGAATTCAAAACGCGTCGCTGTTGCTGTTGTTAGCAAAACACGGCGCCATAGTTGCTGAATTCAACTAAAAAAGACCCCAAATAGTGAATAACTTCCACCCGTCGTTTGCGGCCCATGTGACATAATTGTGAGATCGGTGATTGGATGAATCTGGCAGAAATGCACCCTGGGAGTCGTAGTTCACTTTTACCATAGACCCAATTACTTTCCCCCTGGTCTATGCTGTCCCCCCGGAGTCTGATTGAACGATGCTGCGTTCACGTTATATGAAAAACATAAAACATTATAAACAAATCCTGTGAAGCAACTCAGAAATTCATTGTGAACGTGTAACAAAACAATATAATGCATATTATAATAATGTGTGTTGTATTTTTTATTTTTGTACGGTTTTAAGAATTGTTTGTTGTTTATTTCTTTTGCAACAGCGTCTATACTTTAGTGCTTCATAAGAAAAGATCCCCAAAAGGTATTTTCAAGTAGAACATCCACATACTCAGCTCTCTGGACTGGAGCGCCCCCATGTGGTCGTTGGAGTGGCCTACACTAACTCGGTTGGTGTTGTGTTGATTTTTTGCTCCTTAATGCCATTAAACACCTTCTTTGAAACCCATCAAAATATCTCATGAATTACTTGTACATGCAGAACTGTGTGCACATTCAAAAGCATTGTTGACACAATATAGTCATATTAGGGCTTGAATTTGAATGAAAGTGCAGAGGTGGGGGCCTTTTCTTTTTATATAATGAAATGCAATTTAGAAAAAACTATCATTAATGTATTAAATCGGACACTCAAATCTTAAATACTCAGCAACAAAATGCCTTTTTGTTTACAGTCGTGTTTATTTTTCAAGTATTTCGTTTCTAATGGAGGCCATTCTTTTTGTTTCTTGTTGATATGATGTTTCAAACATTAACACCTGAAAGTACACTGAAGCATGAGGTTACTCACTACGCACTTTTGTGTTTCACCGTAGCACCTTGGATTACTGACAGGCTGGCAACTGCACCTCAGGTCTGGTTGACTGTGGCTTTGTGCTACTTTTTGTTTCATTTGGGGGATTTCCTCTGATGAACCGGACACTACCTTCTGATGAGTCAGCATCTCCTCTCCTAGAGTAAGTGTGAGAGAGACTGGGCTCTGAGCCTGGTAGGTTTAAAAACACAATGACTGATAACTTGTGACCAACAACACCAGATTAACTTTGAGTTCAGCACTTTGTATGTCATACACTATGTATCAGAATATGATGGGCTGAAGGCTCTGATTGGGCTGTATGGTGTCAGTCAAATCTTCATAATTATGTTATCTTGTAGTCTTTTAGAGGGTCCAGTTCTAACTCCGTATCATGTTATGTATATGTTGTGGCAACTTGTTTTTCCCAGACTCCCTTGACAGATGAGTTCAGCCATGCCAATCAAATATGTGGCTACATGTCAAGTTGATTTGTAGAGACAGGTTTAAATGGTCTACTGGATCTTCAAGTGCAAGGACACTCCAACCTTATCTCGCCCAGAGTTCAATAAGCTATACAAGTTGATTGTATTACAATAATAAAGAAGGGCATTTTTTATTAGTTTTAAAATAAACAGGGTGTACATTATATCCAAAATAGGTGAACAAGGACTGAGAATAGAGGACTCTACACAAGAATACAAATGGAAGGGAACAATAACAAACTGTAATGTTTTAAGCAGCAGAATCCTCCAACAAAAAGGATTGCCTGCTTGGAAAGTAAAATGCCACTTCGGCTACTAAATCTAGCAACTCACTGGCCTGATCGGGCAAGTGGTAAAACACATAAGTTGAATCCTGAATGTATGTAACAACCATCTTTGGGGATACGGGTGGTGGACAAACGCGTTACGGTATGTAGGCGTTGTTTAGAGAAAGACACACGACAACATCAATACATCGGACATGTCCACACATATGAAGCGCCACCATAACGTCTGTCAGCGACGGGAGACACTCCGGTGTGGAAAACAAAGGATTTCAAAATCTGGTTAAAGTTCTTGATCCACGCTACGAAATCCACTCACGCACCACTTCAGTATGAAGATCGTTCCTCTATGAAGAGGAAAAGACTGACCGCTCACTTCATCACGGAGGAGAATCATAGTCCGATGCTGTAGACACGCCCCCTCTGTGAGAGTCACACAGGGTACATCTCAAGTCTCTTAATTCTCATTTCCTCACTCCTCGATCCTCGCTCAGAGGAGCGAGGATCGAGGAGGGAGGAGGGATCTCCGAGGACCCATGAGAACAGACTTACAGGAAGTGTTTTAACGGCTGACACGCCCCCTCATTGTTCATCAGTCATGTGATTGGACGCTGCAGCCGATCAGACTGATGAGATTTTGTTTAACATGTAAACAGTGAAGACGGATCACAGATTAAACTCAAGCTTTATATTTGATTCGTTTTCTGATTCAACATCTGGTTTAAATAAATGTTGATTGTAGACTGAACAACAAACAACTTTCTACATTTATTAGAAAGATTTGTGTTTTCATGATCTGTTTCCCTCAATAACTTTATTATGGAAACAATTAAAGTCACGGAGAGCTGGAGAGACTATAACCATATATATATATATAGATCTATATATATAGATCTATATATATAGATCTA
>NW_022282598.1:0-7206 GCF_004355925.1 Anarrhichthys ocellatus
AACCGGATCACCCGGAGAAAATCCTAACGTTACCTTCACCTACAAGACACCGACCCTTGCTCCGCGCCTGCGGAAGTTGCAGATGGCTCGGCCCGCAGACGAGAAGAACTTGGAGAAGAGGGAGGTCTTCTTTGTTTGTGCTATCAAGTGAAGTTTGACAGACGAGACGATGTAGTCTTCAAGTACTTGGTCCCCTAACTTCAAAAAGGCCATCACCATAAGTGTACCGTCCATCTTCTGGCATAGGTCCTTGAAAATGGTCTTCTCGAGGCCCTCGAAAGTTTCTGGAGTGACCTCAAAGTCGACACCCTCGACTTTGGGCCATATCCTTTCAAACAGAGGCTGAAAGACGGCCTTGTGTTCCTTGAAGGTAAAGCTCAACTTAAGTTTCGTGAATGCCCGTGAAACCAGCTTCTCCAGGAAAATCTTAAAGAACATTTTCCTCTTATCTTCCTGCACAGGAATCGCTGAAGGAGCTCTGTTCTGGTGGTCGACGTCCCGGAACCATGTTGGTGCACATGTTACTGTTGGTATTATTGGTGATGGTGTTGGTGTTGGTGATAGGGTCAGTGACTTGCCTTTTAAAGCTTGCCTAATCGTTTCAGCGAGCATGTCAGTCTGAGTGTCCTGCCACCACTCAAACAGTCCCAGGAAGTTCCAAATTTTGTCCCATAGCTCATCATACAAGACCATATATTTTGGAGGAAAGTTCACGGTCGATTTAGAGTTCTTGTCAGACTCAGACTCACTCCCTCTAGGTAGTGGGTTGTACGCGGGTGCCGTCATGTGCTTGAAGAGGAATTTACTCAGCTGCTGTGTGATCAGCAGGCGTTCATCCCTTGCAAGACTCCTGGACATCGGAAACACAGAAACCTGCTGTCCAGCCTGTGGATCTTCATCATCCAATATCATACAGGTGGATATGATTTTCTCTATGTCGAATAGCAAAACAGAGTCGTGATTAACCGTGGAATCTAGCTGGAATTTGGTCTTCAGTTGTTCCGTTATGCGATTCAGCCACATTTTGGCAAAACGCTTTGTAATAAAGCTCTTGAGTTTGCTGCATGTATTTTTCTTGGCCGACTCGCTCTTCTGTTCGTCATCGGTCTCCTCCGATTCCTGGAGTTCGTGAAAAAGGTCTTCATCAACATTTATTTCCAGAGAGGTGTCAAATTGCAACCTCTCAAAATCAGTGTGACAATTCTTCCAAGAAAGGGTCAATGATCTTATCCACCTCCCTTTGAATTGTTTCCTGAAAAGAATTATCACTGTCTAAAGATTCTTTAGACTCCTCAAATGGCAAGTCCAGGTCGATTATCACTAGGTCTCGGGCCAAACCTCTTTTCTGCCTTTGCGGTCGAGGTGGGAAGATCCTTTTCTTCTCCGCTGTGAATGCTTTTGTCATTTTTAAGGCGTGACAAACCATTGTGTCGAGTCTCCCGAGGGAAGTGATGTGCTGTGGGACACAAGACCTAATAGGGTTGGAGAGGATGGAATTGATACTGAGTGCAACCTCTTCATTGATCAGGTCTAATAAGTGTTCTGAGCTTTCACAATGGACTTGGCCTGTGATGCCCAGAACTGTTTTAAAAACCTGGATGACTGTGTCACACAGAGCGGTCTCGCCTTTTTCTTCAGGCTTTGCCGCATTGTGGTTCACGATGGCTTTGGACAAGGTTGTTATAATGTCCAAAAGCAGTTCTGCCATCAGAACGTCGATGGTGTTATGCGGGATGCTGGATTTCAACAGTGCCCACTGTTTTGATGTCATCCTAATAAAGAAGGACTCAATCAGTGGCTGAATTGTCAATTGGAAATCCATTGTTGAAGACATGGTGCTTGTTGTTTTATCAGAGCTGAAGTTCCTCAAAGTCTGCTAGTTTAAAACTGACAAGAAGTAGAAACGTTTGCTGCTTACCCAGACTTCAGCAACTGCCCACCTTCAAGGAATCAAAGCCCACTGGATCACAACACAGCCATGACGTCACAAAGCCATAACGTCACAAAGGAAAGCCAATTGGAACACAGCTGAAGTCAAACAAGTTCGCAGCCCAGCAACCGTTGCTAGGCAACCGATTGGCTACAGCTAACGTACAAAAGGCGATTGTCGGCGGTTGAAAATGATCGGGGTCCCAATTTGTTTTTTGCGGGAAACCCGAAAGTAATAATATTTCAAAATAAAAGTCAAGGCAATAGAATGACCGTATGCAAGAAATTCTTATTCTGTGATGCAATGCAAGTACATACCAGAGTAACATTAGAAGAAAATGAATGAATGAATGAATATAAATAAATAAACCTGGGCCGATGGGAGTGGGTTAGCAGCAGTAGTTAGTTGACTACATGCAGTTTAATATTAATGTATCCATGTACACAGCAAGAATCAACTTTTTGATTAACCGGTGCATTGTTTGCAGAGTGTAGCCTGTAAGGACACGCAAAGTAAGTGTTCACCCTTTCTACCACTAGATGGCAGCATAAGTGTATTTAAACCATAGATTTAGTCATATTTACCTGTGCCTTCGTTAATTATCTAGGTTATTAATACAGATGTATTTAATGTTGATTATTTCATCTGATATTTGATGTTGATGGTCAATTTACACTAGTTGTATACATCATGTATTTACTTGTTATATATGTGTCATTTAAGAACCAAACATTCCTACGTGGAAGAGTGAGCGTGTGTTGATTCAGATGACATGTATGAAACACCAGCCTTTGTAAGATCAAGGCAGAAATGGTTAGAGCAAGGTGAGCAGACGTCTACCCATTTCTTTAAGAAAGGTCATAAGCCAAATAAAATTATATCCTGCAGTTGAATATTGAGGGGACTGTTAGTGAGAATAGGGATATCTCAAAGTTTTGTTATAAATATTATTCTATTTTATACAAAACTAAGTTCAATGGGGATGCCTCGACAGCTTTTTCTAAATATTTGGACAGTGTCAACTCAATTAGCCACAAGAGTTAGTGTGATTCACCAATCACTTTAGAAGTTCAAGTTGCCATAAATCATCTAAAAAAAAAAAGACTAAGTCCCTACATTATCAATATCGATGGCCCAGCTTTTTACCAGAGCAACATTTAATTTAGAGAGACAATTAATACAATTTAAAATGTGTATTTATAGCTTTCAATGCAAAATGATCAGGTGTGTCGTGGTCAGTTATTCCCTGTGAGATAATTAGATGTGTGAGGTGAAAGTATCTTTCCATTCAGCGCACGCAAATAGATTCAAAATCCGAGTTGATCACCTGCACACTAACATCATTTTGTCCACACCTGAAATTTACTCTGTACAAAAAGGCTATTTTTATTTTATTTTTTATTAAAGACAATTTTGTGCATGAAGGCCAAAACATATGTCTGTTCCTAAATACACTTTTGCTTAAATAATACATAAATTACAAATTGTATGAAATCAGACCAAATAAAAAAACAAAAAAACCTTCAATTCACACTCTGTCAAGAGAAACCCTGACTGTGATTGGTCCATATTCTGTTTTGTAGTCTTCTCTTTGACTGAATAAACACTGCTCACCCACCAACACTCAAAACTACATCTGAAAAGTCCCAAACATTTTATTTCCGTAGTGTCATTTCACCTTAATAATTACACTAAAATCACCAGCATTTCTTCAACTTTATTTAATGCAGCCTTTTTCAATATACAAGTCTCAATAAGCATGATTAAAAGATCACAATGGCTTTATTATGTCTGTGTTAAAGAACTTCCCATATCCTATTATATTAAAATATTTCATATATAGAGTCCGTATTTAAACAGAGGTTTAATAATAAAAAGTGACTTCCCATACAAGGCAATTATAGAATTCAATTAGATCGGGAGTCTCATAAATTATTAGAACATCGGAAACAGAAATGCTGAAATGAACCAAGAGAACAGCGCCGTCGTCACAGAGGTGCTGTGAATGACCAGAGAGAGAAAATAAAGATGACAAAGAGCTTCTGAAGGACAGATCAGACCAATGACAAACGACTTCCCGCTGCCGAGTCCACACATTCAACGCAGCGAACACCGTCTACAGATGTTTCTCACACACACACACACACACACACTTATAATGACTGAGAAATTTGTAAAAAATAAGCACACGTTCCGTCCTTCGGGTACGATATGAAGAGTGTTGTTAGAGCTCAGGCGTCCTGCGAACAAATAGTCCCGGGGACGCTCTATAACAGTCTTTAAGTGCAGGCATACCAACCTTCCCCATGAACCTAGTCTGACGCATACACACGCTTCAAAGACGACCGTGCCTTTTGAACAAAAACACTTCAGTTTGCCTGGACTGTATCTGAATGATACCTCAGTAAGACAGCATTGTTCTATGAGAATAAACACTGATTCATTCAATCATTGACATACATAATCACCCCATCATCATCATCTTGGATTCACTCTCCGTCCTCGCACTGTCCGCCGCATCGGTTTGATTTGTGTGACGATAAGAGTTCACGACGGTTCAGCATTTTCTTCAGAGCGATGGTGAGAGACCACAGCTGGAGATGGAGCAAGAGGCATTCTCGAGTCTGACTCGCACCGCTTTCACACAAACACCAAATACATGCACACACACACACACACACAGATGAGCGTCCTTCCTTCAGTGTTTCCTCGTCTCCACAGTCCCACTGAAGATTATTTGGAGATTTGCTGTTGGAGGTGGAGCAGGAACTCGTAGTATGAAAGGGCCGACTCTGTCCGGTCCTCGATCATGTTCTGCATAAAGGTCGGTTTCAGCTGGCTCTCGTCCCTGAGAGGGTCAAAGGGCAAAGAGAGAGAAGTCGTCAGCTGAAGTTCTTTCATTTCAAAGTGCAGACGAAGGGAATACAGGCATCGTCTTTCATTATGAAAATGTAGAAGATCTTCTAATTTTCCCACTAACCTTAATTTTTGTAACTTTGTCGTTTTGTTTTGTTACAGCAGCTAGTCCACCAGGCTCCAGACTATTTTATCACCACTGTCCCAAAAATCATTTAAAGCGCTATGAAGTCAAGTGTAAAATATTAAATTCTAAATGTTATCCTTTCACTTTGTTAAAATCATCTATAGCGGTTATTTGCATAAAAGCACACAATTTAAATGATCAGGGAATAAAAGACAGTATTATTATTGGTAAAAACAATCTTGGAATAAGCTGTTTTAATTATGTTTTATTAGTTGATGATAGCTAGTGTCATAATTCACTCTCTCATATCCATTTGGTTTTGCTGTAAAGACATCTCCCTCAAACAACTATATTCATTCAAATGTCTCTCATTTCCAAGATTACATTCGCCCAATACTCATTTATACTGAATACAGCCTGAACGCATCATAATGGAACCATCGTACGTTAGCAGTGCTGCTATCGCTGGAAGCTCTCCTAAAGGAGCTGCTCAGTTTTCAGATTCTATCAGGACTTTATCAGCCATCTGGGTTCCGACGGGTTCACTCAGTGGAACAGAAGGTGAGCGTGAGATGACAGTGGAGTACCTGCCAAAGTTAAAGTCTACCAGCAGCTGTCGGCTGGTTTAAATTTCCCCAGCACTCTTTACTCTCTTATATACGGGATGTTGCACACCTGATGACATGCAGGGAGGGGAAGAACGGCCTCTGATCCCTCAGCCACCCGATGAAGGCTCTGGTTCTCTGCGACTCGGCGGTGTCCAGCTCTGGGACCAGATACTGTGAGGAGGAGAGAGCGGAGGAGGATGCAGTGAGTGACGATCGCTCAGTGACAAGGTGACACAGCAAGTAACAGTGGAAAATATTGGGATGACTGGGGTTGTTTTTCTAGCAGTGGGCTTAATATGAACAAACACCTAGCATCAGGCTGTTAAGGACTAAATAACGGTCCTTACCAGCTGAAACATGACTCAACATCCCATTCAAAACTGACAACTTGTTTACACACGAAATCTTTGAGACGCGATTGTTATCCTCCTCACCTCATCGGTGAGATCGTCGACGCGGTACAGAGCAGGGTGGATCATGAGCATGGAGTAGACCAGTGGCTGGTACTTCAGCTGACACATGGCAAACAACCGGTCATCCAGCCTGGTGCTGGTGCCCGTCCTGAAGGCTTTCTGCAGGGGTGCACATGCAGACGCGTGAAACTGGATCAGTAAAGGCTCGACGGAGCAGGAAAGCAAACAGAGAAGACTTTTCCTCCGAGTCTAAAACACATGAAGGTTTATTGTCAGTAGTTGTAAGGGTGTAGCGTCTGTCCGACCTGTTTGAGCAGCGCGAGGATGAAGAGGGGGAAGAGTCTGAGGCAGGCCGGGGCCAGCAGGCCGGGCTGCTGGATGGTCAACACAGACTGCCGGAACGACGTCAGCGAGTCGATGGCAGCGTTGGTCATCGCATCTCTGGCATCGCCCATACTGGCCGTCGCCGAGCGGTCCACAGCTGGGGGGGGGGGAAGAGAAAGAGAGAGAAAGAGAGAGAGAGAGAGAGAGAGAGAGAGGCATTAGAAAACGTCTCCAAATGAGGTGCCAGTGACCCCTTGTGATCACCTCTCACTTCATCTATTGTTTGTAAATCAGCGTGATGCAGCAAAGCACCTCCTGTGCATAGACAGCCAGAAAAATAAAATAGAAGAAATCAACACAATACAGCCGTTGTCTATTCCTTGGCGTGTTCCAATCAAACCAAATTGGCCAAACACTCGTGTCGCATCCCTCTGTGGACTTGTCAACATTTCAGTTGAGTGCAGGATTTTAAAATCGGACTGTGGTAGATACAAGCAGTGGTAACAACCCTAATTGCGTCGAGGTGAGACTTAGAAACATCATTTCAGTGGCGTCTCAATCCATGTCTTTAATGTGAGGAGGTCAGGAGGAGTTCACAAAGAAGAATACTGCTTTGTGTACAAACTTGTAAAGTTGCTAAAGTGGGATTCTTTAAAAGTAAGAAGGAACAAACATGTGCCATATTGCTGATATTTCTTCATCTGTTCTTGCAGTGATCCGACTGCTCAGTTTGCAACGGTCGCTACGGAACCGCAGCTGTCGCCACTCGTCGCCATCTGTCAGTGTTAATAAGAGTTAAGGGGATTAAAAACTTGATTAAATAATTACTCACAGGACTAGAACATCTCGTTTCTCTATTTGTTTTCATATTCTGTTGAAGGAAGAAAGTTTCTCTGTGCTTGCATTAAATCTGATTTTAAACATGTGCACGTATGAGCACGGTTTTGT
>NW_022282599.1:0-7200 GCF_004355925.1 Anarrhichthys ocellatus
ATATATGTATATATATATATATATATGTATATATATATATATATATATGTATATATATATATATATATGTATATATATATATATATGTATATATATGTATGTATAAAAATGTTAATCATTTGGATTGTGGTTCCTGCCAAATGACACAGTGTTTGGTAAATGTGGACATTTATTCACCCTCATAAAGTTTACCTGATCTTGAGCCATGTCTCGAGGCCACTGGATCTCTGCTGCAATTAATGCTGCAGACAGAAAGGGGCTTTGAGACAAACAGCCGCTGCACTGCAGAAGTCTGGTAACAGAGCCTTCCTCGGGATTCCAGATGGCGTTATATGCTGCATGAATGAAAAGCAGTGGGAAAGCATGTAACCTCACCGACTTCAGAGGGGGAAAATGTGCCATAAAAGGATTAAAGGTTAACATGTTCATATGAATGTTAAAGTCGGTTTTAAGCAACAGGGATGGGAAAAGCTCTCGTGTATTCATCTTCCCAAATTCATTTCTAATTACCTACAGTTATCATAATTTAGTAATTTCTTCTAAAAATGTAATTAAATTTTGTTTGTATAGCCCAATATCACTAATTTGCCTCAGAGGGCTTTACAATCTGTACAGCATACGACATCCTCTGTCCTCGGACCCTCGGATGTAATTATCATTTCTAATTAGTATTCATTTTGAATGCTCAGTTGTGGGTGCGATGGCATTTCCCTTTCTTGATGTAACATGAATGAGTCATTTTTCTTGTCTTAAAAATGTGTCACTATCACTTCTTTAATACTGTTCTAGTCTGATCAACCCACCAGTTAAACTGCTATCACAGTAGGGTTGCAGAGCAGTCCTCAGGGCCTTCATTGCTGTGAGACTTTGCACTACCAGCAGTGAGCCGGAGTCGTCTAAAAGTGATGGCTGATGTGGTGCACACTGGCAGCGGCGGGTCGTTGTTGCAGAACTAAATATTTTTCTCAGAAAAGCCAGATGTTCAAATTCACAAAAAGCACTTCGCAGTGAACCTGAAAAAGGAAGTCATGACAGTGACAATGAAATCTATGTCAAAATGAAACGCATTCACTTTGACTCATATTATTTAGTCATAAATGGAAACACAACAGAGATTTCTCAGAAATTACCATGTGCCACAGGAAGTAGTTCCTTCTCACACAGAGAACAGTAGAGGCCCAGAGAGCATGGCTTGTGCTCTTTCACTATCTGTGGAAGTAGAACAAAAGAATCTGCTCACATCAAGATTTTTTTAAATGTGTATTTATTATGTGCAGCATTTCAGAAACATCTCAGAGGAGTCACTGAAAACATTTTCAATTCCAAAGGTGCCCTCAGTAGAGTCAATCAGTTTTTGAGCCATGACAAAAGGCCAAAATGTGGCCTGCAGCAGACAAGGTCAGGCTTGTTTTTCTTCTAGCTGACTGCTGGAAAGGCCTTTTGCTCTTCTTGATCACTTGTGAGGAGTCAGCAGTCAATGACGACATAAAACAGAATACGTTCTTCAAACAGTGTGAATCACCACAACCACGAGACCACCGTCATTAATAAGCTGATGGGTCCAGTAGTATGTGAGATCAGCCGTGGACAGACGGACAGATCACATGATCTCACCACAACAGATAACAATCTTCCCTCCGGATTCAGGTAGATTCATGAGTGGAAAAGTGTTTCTAAATGCTACTATTGTCTAAGTGCTTAACTTTATTTCTATTTCAGAGCTACTCTTTTGTCATTACGTACACCGTTTTTGCTTTTAGTGGGTATGTTGACATTTGAAAGATTTTTGTCTGTCACACCCTTTGATATGCACACTGAGTTCACACAGACTGTGGTGATATGACTCATTACCATGCACTGTTTTCTTTATGTGCTTCTGTGTGCAACACACAGCGAAAACAGACTAAGTGCAAAATCCATTACCGCATGTGTACGGCAGCACTGATCAGTGTCAACATATGTTGCTATGACGTTTAATAAAATCTGAAATATTGCAATACAAAGAAATAATGAAATAGAAAAGCACAGTACATTTGAACACTGATAAGGAGAAACAGTTGATGCTTTCCCTGTGATTTGCTGGAAAAATGTGACACTTACTTTGTTAAATCTCCTGCTTTTCTGTCCGCAAGATCTCCGTACTTTAATAGGTTGGTTGGAAAAAAACGTATGTTAAGTTGAATTTCACATAAATAAAGTGGCTACCTAGAAACAACACCATTGCAGCATGATATAAAAAATATATATTGTCAAAAACTTTGGACAGCATTTAAGGGAATATTTCAATACGTTACAGTATGAACCTAAGCATGTCATGGGTTAACCTATGTTTAAAAAAAATATTATTAATCCAAACATACAAAACTAATAATTGAATTTATTAATCATTTAAAAAAGACATTATTATATGACACGATATACTGTAATCAGAGTCTTTAGGGCAGCAGCCATTGTGAGCTTGTATTCTTTCCAGTTCCACATCAGTTCCACTGCTGAACATTAACAAATACAGTACAGGTGCACACTCCACTGTGAGTTTAGGTTCCTTTAGTCAATCCCCTAATTTTGTCCCTTGTTTAATTTGCTCACAGCTGTGTTTTGGTAGTGCTGTCATGTACTGTGTGTGGATATAAAGTAAGAGCTATTGAAATAAAGATAGTGAAATGAAACATCACTATTTTTGCTAACTTGACAACCTTTCCGGGCAAAGGTCTGCAGCACTGAGTGTTCCTGGCTGATCAATTAGTTGTCGTTCAGAAAAATGGATTCAGCACTTTAAATCAAGATGTAATTCTGTTTTCTAAGCTCTTATTTGATCTGCCTTGCATAATGTAAACCCAAATTGCTCCCTTTTTGTAATGTCATGTAAACTATTTGTGTTCTACCTTCTCCAGTGTGCTGACCAACATTGGCATGTACATGCATTGATTGTTCTGTACAACCAAAGATTTTACATTCTATATAGATTCTTTTACCTTTTGGTGTGGTGTGTTGAGTTCCTGGACCATCCGCTGCTGGACTCGTAGGACTACATCGTGCTGCTCCAGCTTCTTGCAGGCCCCCTATGCCGCCTTGTTTTGGAGTCACATCGTCTGTCTCAGTCCTCGTGGAACTAGCAGGTGTTTTAAGAGCTTTGTGTTCCCTCACACCCACAGGGCACCTTCCTGACTCAGTCCCTCTGTCAATCACACTTGGTTTGAAGAAATGTGCCTGATAAACATTCTCTTGAACTGTGTCTTTTTTTGAACTGTATTCTCTTATGAGTCTGTCTCTGGATGGTCTGCTATTCAAACCCACCATCACCACCTTTAACTCATGATCTGGCCTGGTCCTCCTCTGGCTGCTCCTGGTCTCAATCTGCTGAAGGCTGACTTTCCCTGCTCTCTTGGCTCCACAGCCTCCACCTGTCAATTGACATGAAGTAACCTTTTTAGCAAATAGATACATCTGGCATGTTTCCCTGAGCTGAAATCAACAGGGATGTTGTTCCAAAAGTGATTCCAGCAGTTTTTTCTTTAAACCTGCTTTAGGCAGCATCACAGACTGGTAACTATAAACAGCTAAATGGAATTTAAATTGGATGTTATGTTACACTATTGATTATGGAAAGGTGGATATTATTTCATACAAGAACTAGTGATCCTGGAATTAATATTCAAGCTAGGTCTCTAGGTCTTTTCGCTCAGTTTGCCTCCATACTACCTACACTTGTGTGTAAGTGGCCGGAGCTGGACGTGTCAACCATATTTAAAGTAGTATATTTATTTAGCACTAGCACTTTTTGTTCTTCAATCATTTCATTACGTCTATGCTCGCCTGCTAACTACTTCTCACATACACACAATTGTAGCAGGTGGGTCAAGTGTTACTTCAAGTGTTAATTATTTCATATTACACAAACAAATGACAAAATACCTTGTAAATTATAGCATTACTAATAAGTAAACATTATTCATTTTTTCAGTTTGTCAACAGTAAAATAACTATTAACAGAAGTTTAATTAACTATCAATTTACCATTGATTAGTTTTTTATGACTAAAGTGTTACCCCCCCTCCCTCTGGTGTACACATACCCCTGGTTGGGAATTACCACCCTCGTTAACTAACAAGGTCACCGTTCAATTACACTAGTCGTGAGTCCACCTTTTTCAAACAAGCACTTGCCTGAAAAAAGGGAAGATTTGCATTTCCCTCTAAATGTTTGATTAGTCACTTTGTGTAGACGGAGCGTTGACCATTCGGAGTTCTATATGGACGGAGCGCTATTGCTGTTGCATTTTGTGATTTGTCCCGTTTTGGTTTTTTTGGACTCAAAATGTTGCCTTAGTGTAGCTTTAATGATTTGGGGTTGAGGGCAGAAGCTGAATTAGAGTAATGGGGGAAAACAGAGTAATGAGAGTCATTACTGGGGCTTTCAGTAATGTGGGCTCCCTAATAAGTGCTTTTAACAACAGTCGCTGGCCTCTCCACGCTGTGTTTTGATGATGCTAACGAGTGGCCATGTACGATTACATGTACAAGGGTCTTGGGGAGGCAGTTGATGAGCAAAGAAAGGCTTTAATGGAACACTTGTCCACTCTGCTTAGCTGCGCAAATCACACATTGGTGAAGTTTGTGCAGTAATGAGACAAATCACATCAGTGTAATCATGTTTAATCTTATTTCTTGTCTCCCTTCCACATAGCCTGTTTGATGATTCTGCATTTAGCATTGGCTCAATTAAAGGAACTCTGCTCCTCAGATTCAAACAATCAAATATGGCCATTAAATTGTTGATTACACTGTTTTCCTCCACGAATATTATAAGTGAATTCTGCAGGACTACAAATATGGAAACTACACTGGAAATGAATATCACTGTGTTTGGATTAATTATATACAATTCATTTCATTTGTGAACATATTTTAACATATGCTGGAAGTAGTTTTTCTATGTGAAGCTATACACTCCGTTGCTGGTGTATTAAGTCATCCTGGCTAAAACTAATGCAAACTAATACAACAGTCCTGCAACAAACCATTCAGGTCCTAATGTTTAGCTTTTCTTTAGTCAGGGGTTGGTTCAACTTCATGCTCATTTTGAATTGTGTTGTATATACTGAGGTGTTTCTAGCATTCTACCCTCGATATTAATAAGGGACAAAATGCTAAAATATAACATCCTATTTTGTGTTTACTGTGTAGCAAAGTCTAATTGAGAGGTGGTCAAAGTAGTTATTATTCAGATCAAGAATACATATAAAACAGATGGTCACTTTATAAAATATGTTGCTAGATTTAACTCCTAAAGATCTCAACCAGTAACGTACCTCTTTCATGTTAATGCATCAGGTAGAATTATATATCAGAATGAAAAGGAAAAAGGATGAGAACAAATCAAAAAAATAAATAAATAAATCAATCAATGAAACACTAACATTTAATTTTATTGCGAATTAACAGAATGTATATGAATGCTTATTGAATGTAAAACTAATGTGTATCCACACCATTTGAGCTTACGGCACACATCATTTATACATAACGGTCTCTTCCTTTGGTTTAATCAGGCATGTCTAAAGCACGTTGGTTATCCATTATCTACAAACATCAAAACAGAAATACATGATTACCTACTTCATAGGAAAACAAATGACTTCGTGATTTTGTATTTTAATGATTTGTTAAAAGGCACATTCAATCAGCGCTGCAATTCCAATGCTGTTGGTTAGTAATGCGTTTTTTAACTGAGAACCCACCTTCATGGCCTTAATAAGATGTGTTGTCACACTCCATTAGAAGCTGATCTGAGGGCTGAAGCCTCATCATCTAATGTATGCTGTGTGTGGGCTAGTAGCCTCAGGCAGCTCTAACGCATGCAGATACTCTACAACGTAGTGTTCAGGACATTCTGTGAAACTGCAGCAATGGTTGAACCGAATATGCTACACTGCACTGCAATCTGTTTAATATCAATCCGCTGATTAGCGAATGTGCATTGACATGTAATATGCATATAAAACATTATTATATACAGACAGACAATCTTTCTTATGTCCAGGTTGTTAGTTACCTGTTGGAGTAGAGGGAGCTTGCTTTCTGGACCTGGACAACCTGCGAAGCCTACTGCCTGTCTGCCTGCTCTGGTTCTCACTCTGCTCTCCCTCCTCACCCTGCTTCTGTATTATGACTTCTTCTTGCTGTTTCTGTGTCAGCTCTATGCTCTCCTCTCTGACTGAAATAGCACTCTGTCCATCAGAAGCAGAGGCTGGCCCTTGCCCTCGGGCCTGCTCAGAGCCAAAACGTTCTTCTGACAGCAGAGTAGGGCTCTCTGCCCCCGAAAGCATCCTGGGAGGTGACTTGGTCTTTGTCTCTTTCTGTGGGGTGCCTTCCTCGTCTTCACCCCCGAAAAGTTCTGGAGTAAAGAAGACAGATTGGTCCTCCTCACCCTCCTCCTCCTCCTCCTCTTCATCTTTGTCAGGATTGTCTTTCGACGGCAGTTCACTCTCACAGCTGGGAGGGGTTGTTTCTGTAGAAGGCTCCAGAGCCAGCCTGTGTGGTTCCACTTTGATTTCAATGGACCGGTCTCCGGCCCCTTGTTTAAGACAAGCTGCTTCAGTCTTTGTTTGTGGAGTGGAGATCTGCTGTTTATCCTGGTGCTCCGAGTGATTAGATGTTTCCAAGTGCTGGCTGGAATTACTGGCTGCTTTTTCTTTAAAGATTGGCTTCTTGAAGCAGGTGCTGATGGGGCTGGAGGTGAAAATGTTGTACAGAGGCTTAGCTGTTCTTTTTTGATGCGATGGGGGCTCTGCTGGGGCACCGGGCATCGTGTTCAACCATTCTGCATCAAAACAAAACGTTCAAAATCAGTTTACGGTGGATATATGTAGATATATATATATATAGATAGATATATAGATGTAGATATGTGTAGATATGTGTAGAGATATAGATAGAGAGATAGAGAGGTAGATATGTGTAGATATGTGTAGAGATATAGATAGAGAGATAGAGAGATAGATAGAGATATAGAGAGATAGATAGAGAGATAGAGATATAGAGAGATAGATAGATAGAGAGATAGATAGAGAGATAGAGAGATAGATAGAGAGATAGAGAGATAGATAGATAGAGAGATAGATAGATAGAGAGATATAGATAGATAGAGAGATATAGATAGATAGATAGATAGATAGATAGATAGATAGATAGATAGATA